>NW_025536866.1:0-47791 GCF_020615455.1 Coregonus clupeaformis
CTATAGACTAAGTATTTATAGCAGTTTAATAGGCTCAGACTACATGGTACAGTTTAATAGGCTATAGACTACATTTATACAGTTGTAGGCTATAAACTACTTGTACAGTTGAATAGGCTATGACTAGCATTTGTAACAGTTTAATAGGCTATAAAACTACATTATAACAGTTTAATAGGCTATAAACTACATTTATAATAGTTAATATAGGCTAGATTAGCTACTTATAACAGTTTGAATAGGCTACCAGACTACATTATAATAGTTTAATAGACTATAGACTACATTTATAACAGTTTAATAGGCTATAGACTACATTATAACAGTTTAATAGGCTATAGACTACATTTGTAACAGTTTAAAAGGCTATAGACTACATTTATAACAGTTTAATAGGCTATAGACTACATCTGTAACAGTTTAATAGGCTATAGACTACATTTATAACAGTTTAATAGGCTATAGACTACATTTATAACAGTTTAATAGGCTATAGACTACATTTATAACAGTTTAATAGGCTATAGACTACATTATATAGTTTAATAGGCTATAGACTACATTTATAACAGTTTAATAGGCTATAGACTACATTTAATTAAGATACAGTTTAATAGGCTATAGACTACATTTATAACAGTTTAATAGGTTATAAACTACATTTATAACAGTTTAATAGGCTATAGACTACATTGTAACAGTTTAATAGGCTATAGACTACATTTATAACAGTTTAATAGGCTATAGACTACATTTATAACTGTTTAATAGGCTATAGACTACATTTATAACAGTTTAATAGGCTATAGACTACATTTATAACAGTTTAATAGGCTATAGACTACATTTATAACAGTTTAATAGGCTGTAGACTACATTTGTAACAGTTTAATAGGCTATAGACTACATTTATAACAGTTTAATAGGCTATAGACTACATTATAACAGTTTAATAGGCTATAGACTACATTATAACAGTTTAATAGGCTATAGACTACATTTATAACAGTTTAATAGGCTATAGACTACATTTATGAACAGTTTAATAGGCTATAGACTACATTTGTAACAGTTTAATAGGTTATAGACTACATTTATAACAGTTTAGTAGGCTATAAACTACATTATAACAGTTTAATAGGCTATAGACTACATTATAACAGTTTAATAGGCTATAGACTACATTTATAACAGTTTAATAGGCTATAGACTACATTATAACAGTTTAATAGGCTATAGACTACATTTGTAACAGTTTAATAGGCTATAGACTACATTTATAACAGTTTAATAGGCTATAGACTACATTATAACAGTTTAATAGGCTATAGACTACATTTATAACAGTTTAATAGGCTATAGACTACATTTATAACAGTTTAATAGGCTATAGACTACATTATAACAGTTTAATAGGCTATAGACTACATTTGTAACAGTTTAATAGCCTATAGACTACATTATAACAGTTTAATAGGCTATAGACTACATTATAACAGTTTAATAGGCTATAGACTACATTTATAGCAGTTTAATAGGCTATAGACTACATTTATAACAGTTTAATAGGCTATAGACTACATTATAACAGTTTAATAGGCTATAGACTACATTATAACAGTTTAATAGGCTATAGACTACATTATAACAGGTTAATAGGCTATAGACTACATTTATAGCAGTTTAATAGGTTATAGACTACATTATAACAGTTTAATAGGCTATAGACTACATTTATAACAGTTTAATAGGCTATAGACTACATTTATAACAGTTTAATTGGCTATAGACTACATTTATAACAGTTTAATAGGCTATAGACTACATTTGTAACAGTTTAATAGGCTATAGACTACATTTATAACAGTTTAATAGGCTATAGACTACATTATAACAGTTTAATAGGCTATAGACTACATTTATAACAGTTTAATAGGCTATAGACTACATTATAACAGTTTAATAGGCTATAGACTACATTATAACAGTTTAATAGGCTATAGACTACATTATAACAGTTTAATAGGCTATAGACTACATTTATAACAGTTTAATAGGCTATAGACTACATTTATAACAGTTTAATAGGCTATAGACTACATTATAACAGTTTAATAGGCTATAGACTACATTATAACAGTTTAATAGGCTATAGACTACATTATAACAGTTTAATAGGCTATAGACTACATTATAACAGTTTAATAGGCTATAGACTACATTTATAAGCAGTTTAATAGGCTATAGACTACATTTATAACAGTTTTAGGCTATAAACTACATTTGTAACAGTTTAATAGGCTGTAGACTACATTTATAACAGTTTAATAGGCTATAAACTACATTCATAGCAGTTTAATAGGCTATAGACTACATTATAACAGTTTAATAGGCTATAGACTACATTATAACAGTTTAATAGGCTATAGACTACATTTATAACAGTTGAATAGGCTATAGACTACATTTATAACAGTTTAATAGGTTATAGACTACATTATAACAGTTTAATAGGCTATAGACTACATTATAACAGTTTAATAGGCTATAGACTACATTAAGTTTAATAGGCTATAGACTACATTTATAACAGTTTACTAGGCTATAGACTACATTATAACAGTTTAATAGGCTATAGACTACATTATAACTGTTTAATAGGCTATAGACTACATTTATAACAGTTTAATAGGCTATAGACTACATTTATAACAGTTTAATAGGTTATATACTACATTATAACAGTTTAATAGGCTATAGACTACATTTATAACAGTTTAATAGGCTATAGACTACATTTATAACAGTTTAATAGGTTATAGACTACATTTATAACAGTTTTAGGCTATAAACTACATTTGTAACTGTTTAATAGGCAATAGACTACATTATAACAGATATTAGTCTATAGACTACATTTATAACAGTTTAATAGGTTATAGACTACATTTGTAACAGTTTAATAGGCTATAGACTACATTATAACAGTTTAATAGGCTATAGACTACATTTATAAAAGTTTAATAGGCTATAGACTACATTATAACAGTTTAATAGGCTATAGACTACATTATAACAGTTTAATAGGCTATAGACTACATTTATAACAGTTTAATAGGTTATAGACTACATTTATAACAGTTTTAGGCTATAAACTACATTTGTAACTGTTTAATAGGCAATAGACTACATTATAACAGATATTAGTCTATAGACTACATTTATAACAGTTTAATAGGTTATAGACTACATTTGTAACAGTTTAATAGGCTATAGACTACATTTATAACAGTTTAATAGGCTATAGACTACATTATAACAGTTTAATAGGCTATAGACTACATTTATAACAGTTTAATAGGCTATAGACTACATTATAACAGTTTAATAGGCTATAGACTACATTTATAACAGTTGAAAAGGCTATAGACTACATTTATAACAGTTTAATAGGCTATAGACTACATCTGTAACAGTTTAATAGGCTATAGACTACATTTATAACAGTTTAATAGGCTATAGACTACATTATAACAGTTTAATAGGCTATAGACTACATTTATAACAGTTTAATTGGCTATAGACTACATTTATAACAGTTTAATAGGCTATAGACTACATTTATAACAGTTTAATAGGCTATAGACTACATTTATAACAGTTTAATAGGCTATAGACTACATTATAACAGTTTAATAGGCTATAGACTACATTTATAACAGTTTAATAGGCTATAGACTACATTATAACAGTTTAATAGGCTATAGACTACATTATAACAGTTTAATAGGCTATAGACTACATTATAACAGTTTAATAGGCTATAGACTACATTATAACAGTTTAATAGGTTATAGACTACATTTATAACAGTTTAATAGGCTATAGACTACATTATAAGTTTAATAGGCTATAGACTACATTATAACAGTTTAATAGGCTATAGACTACATTATAACAGTTTAATAGGCTATAGACTACATTATAACAGTTTAATAGGCTATAGACTACATTTGTAACAGTTTAATAGGCTATAGACTACATTTATAACAGTTTTAGGCTATAAACTACATTTGTAACAGTTTAATAGGCTGTAGACTACATTTATAACAGTTTAATAGGCTATAAACTACATTCATAGCAGTTTAATAGGCTATAGACTACATTATAACAGTTTAATAGGCTATAGACTACATTATAACAGTTTAATAGGCTATAGACTACATTATAACAGTTTAATAGGCTATAGACTACATTTATAACAGTTTAATAGGCTATAGACTACATTATAACAGTTTAATAGGCTATAGACTACATTATAACAGTTTAATAGGCTATAGACTACATTATAACAGTTTAATAGGCTATAGACTACATTATAACAGTTTAATAGGCTATAGACTACATTATAACAGTTTAATAGGCTATAGACTACATTATAACAGTTTAATAGGCTATAGACTACATTTATAACAGTTTAATAGGCTATAGACTACATTTATAACAGTTTAATAGGCTATAGACTACATTATAACAGTTTAATAGGCTATAGACTACATTTATAACAGTTTAATAGGCTATAGACTACATTTGTAACAGTTTAATAGGCTATAGACTACATTTATAACAGTTTAATAGGCTATAGACTACATTTGTAACAGTTTAATAGGCTATAGACTACATTATAACAGTTTAATAGGCTATAGACTACATTTGTAACAGTTTAATAGGCTATAGACTACATTTATAACAGTTTAATAGGCTATAGACTACATTATAACAGTTTAATAGGCTATAGACTACATTTATAAAAGTTTAATAGGCTATAGACTACATTATAACAGTTTAATAGGCTATAAAATACATTATAACAGTTTAATAGGCTATAGACTACATTATAACAGTTTAATAGGCTATAGACTACATTTGTAACAATTTAATAGGCTATAGACTACATTTATAACAGTTTAATAGGCTATAGACTACATTTATAACAGTTTAATAGGCTATAGACTACATTTATAACAGTTTAATAGGTTATAGACTACATTATAACAGTTTAATAGGCTATAGACTACATTATAACAGTTTAATAGGCTATAGACTACATTATAACAGTTTAATAGGCTATAGACTACATTATAACAGTTTAATAGGCTATAGACTACATTATAACAGTTTAATAGGCTATAGACTACATTATAACAGTTTAATAGGCTATAGACTACATTTATAACAGTTTAATAGGCTATAGACTACATTATAACAGTTTAATAGGCTATAGACTACATTTGTAACAGTTTAATAGGCTATAGACTACATTATAACAGTTTAATAGGCTATAGACTACATTATAACAGTTTATTAGGCTATAGACTACATTATAACAGTTTAATAGGCTATAGACTACATTGTAACAGTTTAATAGGCTATAGACTACATTATAACAGTTTAATAGGCTATAGACTACATTATAACAGTTTAATAGGCTATAGACTACATTTATAACAGTTGAATAGGCTATAGACTACATTTATAACAGTTTAATAGGCTATAGAATACATTATAACAGTTTAATAGGCTATAGACTACATTATAACAGTTTAATAGGCTATAGACTACATTTATAACAGTTTAATAGGCTATAGACTACATTTATAACAGTTTAATAGGCTATAGACCACATATAACAGTTTAATAGGCTATAGACTACATTATAACAGTTTAATAGGCTATAGACTACATTTATAACAGTTTAATAGGCTATAGACTACATTATAACCGTTGAATAGGCTTTAGACTACATTTATAACAGTTTAATAGGCTATAGACTACATTATAACAGATTAATAGGCTATAGACTACATTTATAACAGTTTAATAGGCTATAAACTACATTCATAACAGTTTAATAGGCTATAGACTACATTATAACAGTTTAATAGGCTATAGACTACATTTATAACAGTTTAATAGGCTATAAACTACATTCATAGCAGTTTAATAGGCTATAGACTACATTTGTAACAGTTTAATAGGCTATAGACTACATTATAACAGTTTAATAGGCTATAGACTACATTATAAGTTTAATAGGCTATAGACTACATTATAAGTTTAATAGGCTATAGACTACATTATAACAGTTTAATAGGCTATAGACTACATTTATAACAGTTTAATAGGCTATAGACTACATTTATAACAGTTTAATAGGCTATAGACTACATTTATAACAGTTTAATAGGCTATAGACTACATTTATAACAGTTTAATAGGCTATAGACTACATTATAACAGTTTAATAGGCTATAGACTACATTTATAGCAGTTTAATAGGCTATAGACTACATTTGTAACAGTTTAATAGGTTATAGACTACATTTATAACAGTTTAATAGGCTATAGACTACATTTGTAACAGTTTAATAGGCTATAGACTACATTTATAACAGTTTAATAGGCTATAGACTACATATAACAGTTTAATAGGCTATAGACTACATTTATAACAGTTTAATAGGCTATAGACTACATTTATAACAGTTTAATAGGCTATAGACTACATTATAACAGTTTAATAGGCTATAGACTACATTTGTAGCAGTTGAGTAGGCTATAGACTACATTTATAACAGTTTAATAGGCTATAGACTACATTATAAGTTTAATAGGCTATAGACTACATTATAACAGTTTAATAGGCTATAGACTACATGATAACAGTTTAATAGGCTATAGACTACATTTATAACAGTTTAATAGGCTATAGACTACATTTATAACAGTTGAATAGGCTATAGACTACATTTATAACAGTTTAATAGGCTATAGACTACATTATAACAGTTTAATAGGCTATAGACTACATTTATAACAGTTTAATAGGCTATAGACTACATTTATAACAGTTTAATAGGCTATAGACTACATTATAACAGTTTAATAGGCTATAGACTACATTTATAACAGTTTAATAGGCTATAGACTACATTTATAACAGTTTAATAGGCTATAGACTACATTTATAACAGTTGAAAAGGCTATAGACTACATTTATAACAGTTTAATAGGCTATAGACTACATCTGTAACAGTTTAATAGGCTATAGACTACATTTATAACAGTTTAATAGGCTATAGACTACATTATAACAGTTTAATAGGCTATAGACTACATTATAACAGTTTAATAGGCTATAGACTACATTATAACAGTTTAATAGGCTATAGACTACATTATAACAGTTTAATAGGCTATAGACTACATTTATAACAGTTTAATAGGCTATAGACTACATTTATAACAGTTTAATAGGTTATAGACTACATTATAACAGTTTAATAGGCTATAGACTACATTTGTAACAGTTAAATAGGCTATAGACTACATTTATAACAGTTTAATAGGCTATAGACTACATTTATAACTGTTTAATAGGCTATAGACTACATTTATAACAGTTTAATAGGCTATAGACTACATTTATAACAGTTTAATAGGCTATAGACTACATTTATAACAGTTTAATAGGCTGTAGACTACATTTGTAACAGTTTAATAGGCTATAGACTACATTTATAACAGTTTAATAGGCTATAGACTACATTATAACAGTTTAATAGGCTATAGACTACATTTATAACAGTTTAATAGGCTATAGACTACATTTATAACAGTTTAATAGGCTATAGACTACATTTATAACAGTTGAATAGGCTATAGACTACATTTATAACAGTTTAATAGGCTATAGACTACATTATAACAGTTTAATAGGCTATAGACTACATTTATAACAGTTTAATAGGCTATAGACTACATTTATAACAGTTTAATAGGCTATAGACTACATTTATAACAGTTTAATAGGCTATAGACTACATTTGTAACAGTTTAATAGGCTATAGACTACATTTGTAACAGTTTAATAGGCTATAGACTACATTTATAACAGTTTAATAGGCTATAGACTACATATAACAGTTTAATAGGCTATAGACTACATTTATAACAGTTTAATAGGCTATAGACTACATTATAACAGTTTAATAGGCTATAGACTACATTATAACAGTTTAATAGGCTATAGACTACATTTGTAACAGTTTAATAGGCTATAGACTACATTTATAACAGTTTAATAGGCTATAGACTACATTATAACAGTTTAATAGGCTATAGACTACATTATAACAGTTTAATAGGCTATAGACTACATTTATAACAGTTGAATAGGCTATAGACTACATTTATAACAGTTTAATAGGCTATAGACTACATTATAACAGTTTAATAGGCTATAGACTACAATTATAACAGTTTAATAGGCTATAGACTACATTTATAACAGTTTAATAGGCTATAGACTACATTTATAACAGTTTAATAGGCTATAGACTACATTATAACAGTTTAATAGGCTATAGACTACATTTATAACAGTTTAATAGGCTATAGACTACATTTATAACAGTTTAATAGGCTATAGACTACATTATAACAGTTTAATAGGCTATAGACTACATTATAAGTTTAATAGGCTATAGACTACATTTGTAACAGTTTAATAGGCTATAGACTACATTTGTAACAGTTTAATAGGCAATAGACTACATTATAACAGTTTAATAGGCTATAGACTACATTTATAACAGTTTAATAGGCTGTAGACTACATTTGTAACAGTTTAATAGGCTATAGACTACATTTATAACAGTTTAATAGGCTATAGACTACATTATAACAGTTTAATAGGCTATAGACTACATTATAACAGTTTAATAGGCTATAGACTACATTTATAACAGTTTAATAGGCTATAGACTACATTTGTAACAATTTAATAGGCTATAGACTACATTTGTAACAGTTTAATAGGTTATAGACTACATTTATAACAGTTGTAGGCTATAAACTACATTTGTAACAGTTTAATAGGCTATAGACTACATTATAACAGTTTAATAGGCTATAGACTACATTTATAACAGTTTAATAGGCTATAGACTACATTATAACAGTTTAATAGGCTATAGACTACATTTGTAACAGTTTAATAGGCTATAGACTACATTTATAACAGTTTAATAGGCTATAGACTACATTATAACAGTTTAATAGGCTATAGACTACATTTATAACAGTTTAATAGGCTATAGACTACATTATAACAGTTTAATAGGCTATAGACTACATTTGTAACAGTTTAATAGGCTCTAGACTACATTTGTAACAGTTTAATAGGCTATAGACTACATTTATAACAGTTTAATAGGCTATAGACTACATTTGTAACAGTTTAATAGGCTATAGACTACATTTAAAACAGTTTAATAGGCTATAGACTACATTTATAACAGTTTAATAGGCTATAGACTACATTATAACAGTTTAATAGGCTATAGACTACATTTATAACAGTTTAATAGGCTATAGACTACATTTATAACAGTTTAATAGGCTATAGACTACATCTGTAACAGTTTAATAGGCTATAGACTACATTTATAACAGTTTAATAGGCTATAGACTACATTATAACAGTATAATAGGCTATAGACTACATTATAACAGTTTAATAGGCTATAGACTACATTATAACAGTTTAATAGGCTATAGACTACATTATAACAGTTTAATAGGCTATAGACTACATTTATAACAGTTTAATAGGCTATAGACTACATTTATAACAGTTTAATAGGTTATAGACTACATTATAACAGTTTAATAGGCTATAGACTACATTTGTAACAGTTAAATAGGCTATACACTACATTTATAACAGTTTAATAGGCTATAGACTACATTTGTAGCAGTTTAATAGGCTTTAGACTACATTTGTAACAGTTTAATAGGCTATAGACTACATTTATAACAGTTTAATAGGCTATAAACTACATTCATAGCAGTTTAATAGGCTATAGACTACATTTATAACAGTTTAATAGGCTATAAACTACAATATATCAGTTTAATAGGCTATAGACTACATTATAACAGTTTAATAGGCTATAGACTACATTTATAACAGTTTAATAGGCTATAGACTACATTATAACAGTTTAATAGGCTATAGACTACATTATAACAGTTTAATAGGCTATAGACTACATTTATAACAGTTTAATAGGCTATAGACTACATTATAACAGTTTAATAGGCTATAGACTACATTTATAGCAGTTTAATAGGTTATAGACTACATTATAACAGTTTAATAAGCTATAGACTACATTTATAACAGTTTAATAGGCTATAGACTACATTTATAGCAGTTTAATAGGCTATAGACTACATTTGTAACAGTTTAATAGCCTATAGACTACATTATAACAGTTTAATAGGCTATAGACTACATTATAACAGTTTAATAGGCTATAGACTACATTTATAGCAGTTTAATAGGCTATAGACTACATTTATAACAGTTTAATAGGCTATAGACTACATTATAACAGTTTAATAGGCTATAGACTACATTTATAACAGTTTAATAGGCTATAGACTACATTATAACAGTTTAATAGGCTATAGACTACATTTATAACAGTTGAATAGGCTATAGACTACATTTATAACAGTTTAATAGGCTATAGACTACATTATAACAGTTTAATAGGCTATAGACTACATTATAACAGTTTAATAGGCTATAGACTACATTATAGCAGTTTAATAGGCTATAAACTACATTATAACAGTTTAATAGGCTATAGACTACATTATAACAGTTTAATAGGCTATAGACTACATTATAACAGTTTAATAGGCTATAGACTACATTATAACAGTTTAATAGGCTATAGACTACATTTATAACAGTTTAATAGGCTATAGACTACATTTATAACAGTTTAATAGGCTATAGACTACATTTGTAACAGTTTAATAGGCTATAGACTACATTTGTAACAGTTTAATAGGCTATAGACTACATTTATAACAGTTTAATAGGCTATAGACTACATTTGTAACAGTTTAATAGGCTATAGACTACATTATAACAGTTTAATAGGCTATAGACTACATTTATAACAGTTTAATAGGCTATAGACTACATTATAACAGTTTAATAGGCTATAGACTACATTTATAACAGTTGAAAAGGCTATAGACTACATTTATAACAGTTTAATAGGCTATAGACTACATCTGTAACAGTTTAATAGGCTATAGACTACATTTATAACAGTTTAATAGGCTATAGACTACATTATAACAGTTTAATAGGCTATAGACTACATTATAACAGTTTAATAGGCTATAGACTACATTTATAACAGTTTAATAGGCTATAGACTACATTATAACAGTTTAATAGGCTATAGACTACATTTATAACAGTTTAATAGGCTATAGACTACATTTATAACAGTTTAATAGGCTATAGACTACATTTATAACAGTTTAATAGGCTATAGACTACATTTGTAACAGTTTAATAGGCTATAGACTACATTTATAACAGTTTAATAGGCTATAGACTACATTTGTAGCAGTTTAATAGGCTTTAGACTACATTTGTAACAGTTTAATAGGCTATAGACTACATTTATAACAGTTTAATAGGCTATAAACTACATTCATAGCAGTTTAATAGGCTATAGACTACATTTATAACAGTTTAATAGGCTATAAACTACATTATAACAGTTTAATAGGCTATAGACTACATTATAACAGTTTAATAGGCTATAGACTACATTTATAACAGTTTAATAGGCTATAGACTACATTATAACAGTTTAATAGGCTATAGACTACATTATAACAGTTTAATAGGCTATAGACTACATTTATAACAGTTTAATAGGCTATAGACTACATTTATAACAGTTTAATAGGCTATAGACTACATTTGTAACAGTTTAATAGGCTATAGACTACATTTGTAACAGTTTAATAGGCTATAGACTACATTTATAACAGTTTAATAGGCTATAGACTACATTCATAGCAGTTTAATAGGCTATAGACTACATTTATAACAGTTTAATAGGCTATAGACTACATTATAACAGTTTAATAGGCTATAGACTACATTATAACAGTTTAATAGGCTATAGACTACATTTGTAGCAGTTTAATAGGCTATAGACTACATTTATAACAGTTTAATAGGCTATAGACTACATTATAACAGTTTAATAGGCTATAGACTACATTATAACAGTTTAATAGGCTATAGACTACATTTATAACAGTTTAATAGGCTATAGACTACATTTATAACAGTTTAATAGGCTATAGACTACATTATAACAGTTTAATAGGCTATAGACTACAATTATAACAGTTTAATAGGCTATAGACTACATTTATAACAGTTTAATAGGCTATAGACTACATTCATAACAGTTTAATAGGCTATAGACTACATTATAACAGTTTAATAGGCTATAGACTACATTTATAACAGTTTAATAGGCTATAGACTACATTATAACAGTTTAATAGGCTATAGACTACATTATAACAGTTTAATAGGCTATAGACTACATTTGTAACAGTTTAATAGGCTATAGACTACATTATAACAGTTTAATAGGCTATAGACTACATTATAACAGTTTAATAGGCTATAGACTACATTTATAACAGTTTAATAGGCTATAGACTACATTTGTAACAGTTTAATAGGCTATAGACTACATTTATAACAGTTTAATAGGCTATAGACTACATTATAACAGTTTAATAGGCTATAGACTACATTATAACAGTTTAATAGGCTATAGACTACATTTATAACAGTTTAATAGGCTATAGACTACATTTGTAACAATTTAATAGGCTATAGACTACATTTGTAACAGTTTAATAGGTTATAGACTACATTTATAACAGTTGTAGGCTATAAACTACATTTGTAACAGTTTAATAGGCTATAGACTACATTATAACAGTTTAATAGGCTATAGACTACATTTATAACAGTTTAATAGGCTATAGACTACATTATAACAGTTTAATAGGCTGTAGACTACATTTGTAACAGTTTAATAGGCTATAGACTACATTTATAACAGTTTAATAGGCTATAGACTACATTATAACAGTTTAATAGGCTATAGACTACATTATAACAGTTTAATAGGCTATAGACTACATTTGTAACAGTTTAATAGGCTATAGACTACATTGTAACAGTTTAATAGGCTATAGACTACATTTGTAACAGTTTAATAGGCTATAGACTACATTTATAACAGTTTAATAGGCTATAGACTACATTTGTAACAGTTTAATAGGCTATAGACTACATTATAACAGTTTAATAGGCTATAGACTACATTATAACAGTTTAATAGGCTATAGACTACATTATAACAGTTTAATAGGCTATAGACTACATTTGTAACAGTTTAATAGGCTATAGACTACATTTATAACAGTTTAATAGGCTATAGACTACATTATAACAGTTTAATAGGCTATAGACTACATTTATAACAGTTTAATAGGCTATAGACTACATTTATAACAGTTTAATAGGCTATAGACTACATTTGTAACAGTTTAATAGGCTATAGACTACATTTGTAACAGTTTAATAGGCTATAGACTACATTTATAACAGTTTAATAGGCTATAGACTACATTTGTAACAGTTTAATAGGCTATAGACTACATTATAACAGTTTAATAGGCTATAGACTACATTTGTAACAGTTTAATAGGCTATAGACTACATTATAACAGTTTAATAGGCTATAGACTACATTTATAACAGTTTAATAGGCTATAGACTACATTATAACAGTTTAATAGGCTATAGACTACATCTGTAACAGTTTAATAGGCTATAGACTACATTTATAACAGTTTAATAGGCTATAGACTACATTTATAACAGTTTAATAGGCTATAGACTACATTATAACAGTTTAATAGGCTATAGACTACATTATAACAGTTTAATAGGCTATAGACTACATTATAACAGTTTAATAGGCTATAGACTACATTTATAACAGTTTAATAGGCTATAGACTACATTTATAACAGTTTAATAGGCTATAGACTACATTATAACAGTTTAATAGGCTATAGACTACATTTATAACAGTTTAATAGGCTATAGACTACATTTATAACAGTTTAATAGGCTATAGACTACATTTATAGCAGTTTAATAGGCTATAGACTACATTTATAACAGTTTAATAGGCTATAGACTACATTTATAACAGTTTAATAGGCTATAGACTACATTATAGCAGTTTAATAGGCTATAGACTACATTTATAACAGTTTAATAGGCTATAGACTACATTATAACAGTTTAATAGGCTATAGACTACATTATAACAGTTTAATAGGCTATAGACTACATTTATAACAGTTTAATAGGCTATAGACTACATTTATAACAGTTTAATAGGCTATAGACTACATTATAACAGTTTAATAGGCTATAGACTACATTATAACAGTTTAATAGGCTATAGACTACATTTATAACAGTTTAATAGGCTATAGACTACATTTGTAACAGTTTAATAGGCTATAGACTACATTTGTAACAGTTTAATAGGCTATAGACTACATTTATAACAGTTTAATAGGCTATAGACTACATTATAACAGTTGAATAGGCTATAGACTACATTTATAACAGTTTAATAGGCTATAGACTACATTTATAACAGTTTAATAGGCTATAGACTACATTTATAACAGTTTAATAGGCTATAGACTACATTTGTAGCAGTTTAATAGGCTATAGACTACATTTATAACAGTTTAATAGGCTATAGACTACATTATAACAGTTTAATAGGCTATAGACTACATTTATAACAGTTTAATAGGCTATAGACTACATTTATAACAGTTTAATAGGCTATAGACTACATTTATAACAGTTTAATAGGCTATAGACTACATTATAACAGTTTAATAGGCTATAGACTACATTATAACAGTTTAATAGGCTATAGACTACATTTATAACAGTTTAATAGGCTATAGACTACATTATAGCAGTTTAATAGGCTATAGACTACATTATAACAGTTTAATAGGCTATAGACTACATTTATAACAGTTTAATAGGCTATAGACTACATTATAACAGTTTAATAGGCTATAGACTACATTTATAACAGTTTAATAGGCTATAGACTACATTATACAGTTTAATAGGCTATAGACTACATTTATAACAGTTTAATAGGCTATAGACTACATTGTAACAGTTTAATAGGCTATAGACTACATTTATAACAGTTTAATAGGCTATAGACTACATTTATAACAGTTTAATAGGCTATAGACTACATTATAACAGTTTAATAGGCTATAGACTACATTATAACAGTTTAATAGGCTATAGACTACATTTATAACAGTTTAATAGGCTATAGACTACATTATAACAGTTTAATAGGCTATAGACTACATTTATAACAGTTTAATAGGCTATAGACTACATTTATAACAGTTTAATAGGCTATAGACTACATTTGTAACAGTTTAATAGGCTATAGACTACATTTATAACAGTTTAATAGGCTATAGACTACATTTGTAACAGTTTAATAGGCTATAGACTACATTTATAACAGTTTAATAGGCTATAGACTACATTTATAACAGTTTAATAGGCTATAGACTACATTATAACAGTTTAATAGGCTATAGACTACATTTGTAACAGTTTAATAGGCTATAGACTACATTTATAACAGTTTAATAGGCTATAGACTACATTATAACAGTTTAATAGGCTATAGACTACATTTATAACAGTTTAATAGGCTATAGACTACATTTATAACAGTTTAATAGGCTATAGACTACATTGTAACAGTTTAATAGGCTATAGACTACATTTGTAACAGTTTAATAGGCTATAGACTACATTTATAACAGTTTAATAGGCTATAGACTACATTTGTAACAGTTTAATAGGCTATAGAC
Source organism: Coregonus clupeaformis (assembly GCF_020615455.1). Taxonomy (NCBI): domain Eukaryota; kingdom Metazoa; phylum Chordata; class Actinopteri; order Salmoniformes; family Salmonidae; genus Coregonus; species Coregonus clupeaformis. The sequence continues at coordinate 15,931 of NW_025536866.1, forward strand.
TACATTATAACAGTTTAATAGGCTATAGACTACATTTATAACAGTTTAATAGGCTATAGACTACATTTATAACAGTTTAATAGGCTATAGACTACATTTATAACAGTTTAATTGGCTATAGACTACATTTATAACAGTTTAATAGGCTATAGACTACATTTGTAACAGTTTAATAGGCTATAGACTACATTTATAACAGTTTAATAGGCTATAGACTACATTATAACAGTTTAATAGGCTATAGACTACATTTATAACAGTTTAATAGGCTATAGACTACATTATACCAGTTTAATAGGCTATAGACTACATTATAACAGTTTAATAGGCTATAGACTACATTTATAACAGTTTAATAGGCTATAGACTACATTTAAAACAGTTTAATAGGCTATAGACTACATTATAACAGTATAATAGGCTATAGACTACATTGTAACAGTTTAATAGGCTATAGACTACATTTATAACAGTTTAATAGGCTATAGACTACATTTGTAACAGTTTAATAGGCTATAGACTACATTTGTAACAGTTTAATAGGCTATAGACTACATTTATAACAGTTTAATAGGCTATAGACTACATTTATAGCAGTTTAATAGGCTATAGACTACATTGTAACAGTTTAATAGGCTATAGACTACATTTGTAACAGTTTAATAGGCTATAGACTACATTTATAACAGTTTAATAGGCTATAGACTACATTTATAGCAGTTTAATAGGCTATAGACTACATTTATAACAGTTTAATAGGCTATAGACTACATTTATAACAGTTTAATAGGCTATAGACTACATTATAACAGTTTAATAGGCTATAGACTACATTTATAACAGTTTAATAGGCTATAGACTACATTTATAACAGTTTAATAGGCTATAGACTACATTTATAACAGTTTAATAGGCTATAGACTACATTATAACAGTTTAATAGGCTATAGACTACATTATAACAGTTTAATAGGCTATAGACTACATTATAACAGTTTAATAGGCTATAGACTACATTTATAACAGTTTAATAGGCTATAGACTACATTATAACAGTTTAATAGGCTATAGACTACATTATAACAGTTTAATAGGCTATAGACTACATTATAACAGTTTAATAGGCTATAGACTACATTATAACAGTTTAATAGGCTATAGACTACATTTGTAACAGTTTAATAGGCTATAGACTACATTATAATAGTTTAATAGGCTATAGACTACATTATAACAGTTTAATAGGCTATAGACTACATTTATAACAGTTTAATAGGCTATAGACTACATTTATAACAGTTTAATAGGCTATAGACTACATTTATAACAGTTTAATAGGCTATAGACTACATTATAACAGTTTAATAGGCTATAGACTACATTTATAACAGTTTAATAGGCTATAGACTACATTTATAACAGTTTAATAGGCTATAGACTACATTTATAACAGTTTAATAGGCTATAGACTACATTTATAACAGTTTAATAGGCTATAGACTACATTTATAACAGTTTAATAGGCTATAAACTACATTCATAGCAGTTTAATAGGCTATAGACTACATTGTAACAGTTTAATAGGCTATAGACTACATTTATAACAGTTTAATAGGCTATAGACTACATTATAACAGTTTAATAGGCTATAGACTACATTTATAACAGTTTAATAGGCTATAGACTACATTATAACAGTTTAATAGGCTATAGACTACATTATACCAGTTTAATAGGCTATAGACTACATTTATAACAGTTTAATAGGCTATAGACTACATTTATAACAGTTTAATAGGCTATAGACTACATTATAACAGTTTAATAGGCTATAGACTACATTATAACAGTTTAATAGGCTATAGACTACATTATAAGTTTAATAGGCTATAGACTACATTATAAGTTTAATAGGCTATAGACTACATTATAAGTTTAATAGGCTATAGACTACATTTATAACAGTTTAATAGGTTATAGACTACATTATAACAGTTTAATAGGCTATAGACTACATTATAACAGTTTAATAGGCTGTAAACTACATTTGTAACAGTTTAATAGGCTATTGACTACATTATAACAGTTTAATAGGCTATAGACTGCATTTGTAACAGTTTAATAGGCTATAGACTACATTTATAACAGTTTAATAGGCTATAGACTACATTTGTAACAGTTTAATAGGCTATAGACTACATTGTAACAGTTTAATAGGCTATAGACTACATTATAAGTTTAATAGGCTATAGACTACATTATAAGTTTAATAGGCTATAGACTACATTTATAACAGTTTAATAGGCTATAGACTACATTTATAACAGTTTAATAGGCTATAGACTACATTTGTAACAGTTTAATAGGCTATAGACTACATTTGTAACAGTTTAATAGGCTATAGACTACATTTATAACAGTTTAGTAGGCTATAGACTACATTTGTAACAGTTTAATAGGCTATAGACTACATTTATAACAGTTTAATAGGCTATAGACTACATTATAACAGTTTAATAGGCTATAGACTACATTATAACAGTTTAATAGGCTATAGACTACATTATAACAGTTTAATAGGCTATAGACTACATTATAACAGTTTAATAGGCTATAGACTACATTATAACAGTTTAATAGGCTATAGACTACATTATAACAGTTTAATAGGCTATAGACTACATTTGTAACAGTTTAATAGGCTATAGACTACATTTGTAACAGTTTAATAGGCTATAGACTACATTTATAACAGTTTAATAGGCTATAGACTATATTTGTAACAGTTTAATAGGCTATAGACTACATTATAACAGTTTAATAGGCTATAGACTACATTTGTAACAGTTTAATAGGCTATAGACTACATTATAACAGTTTAATAGGCTATAGACTACATTATAACAGTTTAATAGGCTATAGACTACATTTGTAACAGTTTAATAGGCTATAGACTACATTATAATAGTTTAATAGGCTATAGACTACATTATAACAGTTTAATAGGCTATAGACTACATTTGTAACAGTTTAATAGGCTATAGACTACATTTATAACAGTTTAATAGGCTATAGACTACATTATAACAGTTTAATAGGCTATAGACTACATTATAACAGTTTAATAGGCTATAGACTACATTTATAACAGTTTAATAGGCTATAGACTACATTATAACAGTTTAATAGGCTATAGACTACATTTATACAGTTTAATAGGCTATAGACTACATTATAACAGTTTAATAGGCTATAGACTACATTATAACAGTTTAATAGGCTATAGACTACATTATAACAGTTTAATAGGCTATAGACTACATTATAACAGTTTAATAGGCTATAGACTACATTTATAACAGTTTAATAGGCTATAGACTACATTATAACAGTTTAATAGGCTATAGACTACATTTATAACAGTTTAATAGGCTATAGACTACATTTATAACAGTTTAATAGGCTATAGACTACATTTATAACAGTTTAATAGGCTATAGACTACATTTATAACAGTTTAATAGGCTATAGACTACATTTATAACAGTTTAATAGGCTATAAACTACATTCATAGCAGTTTAATAGGCTATAGACTACATTTATAACAGTTTAATAGGCTATAGACTACATTTATAACAGTTTAATAGGCTATAGACTACATTTATAACAGTTTAATAGGCTATAGACTACATTTATAACAGTTTAATAGGCTATAGACTACATTATAACAGTTTAATAGGCTATAGACTACATTTATAACAGTTTAATAGGCTATAGACTACATTTATAACAGTTTAATAGGCTATAGACTACATTATAACAGTTTAATAGGCTATAGACTACATTATAACAGTTTAATAGGCTATAGACTACATTATAACAGTTTAATAGGCTATAGACTACATTATAACAGTTTAATAGGCTATAGACTACATTATAACAGTTTAATAGGCTATAGACTACATTTATAACAGTTTAATAGGCTATAGACTACATTATAACAGTTTAATAGGCTATAGACTACATTTATAACAGTTTAATAGGCTATAGACTACATTATAACAGTTTAATAGGCTATAGACTACATTTATAACAGTTTAATAGGCTATAGACTACATTTATAACAGTTTAATAGGCTATAGACTACATTTATAACAGTTTAATAGGCTATAGACTACATTTATAGCAGTTTAATAGGCTATAGACTACATTTGTAACAGTTTAATAGGCTATAGACTACATTTATAACAGTTTAATAGGCTATAGACTACATTTATAACAGTTTAATAGGCTATAGACTACATTTATAACAGTTTAATAGGCTATAGACTACATTATAACAGTTTAATAGGCTATAGACTACATTTATAACAGTTTAATAGGCTATAGACTACATTTATAACAGTTTAATAGGCTATAGACTACATTTATAACAGTTTAATAGGCTATAGACTACATTATAACAGTTTAATAGGCTATAGACTACATTATAACAGTTTAATAGGCTATAGACTACATTATAACAGTTTAATAGGCTATAGACTACATTATAAGTTTAATAGGCTATAGACTACATTATAAGTTTAATAGGCTATAGACTACATTTATAACAGTTTAATAGGCTATAGACTACATTATAACAGTTTAATAGGCTATAGACTACATTTGTAACAGTTTAATAGGCTATAGACTACATTTGTAACAGTTTAATAGGCTATAGACTACATTATAACAGTTTAATAGGCTATAGACTGCATTTGTAACAGTTTAATAGGCTATAGACTACATTTATAACAGTTTAATAGGCTATAGACTACATTTGTAACAGTTTAATAGGCTATAGACTACATTATAACAGTTTAATAGGCTATAGACTACATTTATAACAGTTTAATAGGCTATAGACTACATTTATAACAGTTTAATAGGCTATAGACTACATTGTAACAGTTTAATAGGCTATAGACTACATTATAAGTTTAATAGGCTATAGACTACATTATAAGTTTAATAGGCTATAGACTACATAATAAGTTTAATAGGCTATAGACTACATTTATAACAGTTTAATAGGCTATAGACTACATTTATAACAGTTTAATAGGCTATAGACTACATTATAACAGTTTAATAGGCTATAGACTACATTTATAGCAGTTTAATAGGCTATAGACTACATTTGTAACAGTTTAATAGGCTATAGACTACATTATAACAGTTTAATAGGCTATAGACTACATTTATAACAGTTTAATAGGCTATAGACTACATTTATAACAGTTTAATAGGCTATAGACTACATTTATAACAGTTTAATAGGCTATAGACTACATTTGTAACAGTTTAATAGGCTATAGACTACATTTATAACAGTTTAATAGGCTATAGACTACATTTGTAACAGTTTAATAGGCTATAGACTACATTTGTAACAGTTTAATAGGCTATAGACTACATTTATAACAGTTTAATAGGCTATAGACTACATTTATAACAGTTTAATAGGCTATAGACTACATTTGTAACAGTTTAATAGGCTATAGACTACATTTATAACAGTTTAATAGGCTATAGACTACATTGTAACAGTTTAATAGGCTATAGACTACATTATAACAGTTTAATAGGCTGTAAACTACATTTATAACAGTTTAATAGGCTATAGACTACATTATAACAGTTTAATAGGCTATAGACTACATTATAACAGTTTAATAGGCTATAGACTACATTATAACAGTTTAATAGGCTATAGACTACATTATAACAGTTTAATAGGCTATAGACTACATTATAACAGTTTAATAGGCTATAGACTACATTTGTAACAGTTTAATAGGCTATAGACTACATTATAACAGTTTAATAGGCTATAGACTACATTATAACAGTTTAATAGGCTATAGACTACATTTGTAACAGTTTAATAGGCTATAGACTACATTTATAACAGTTTAATAGGCTATAGACTACATTTGTAACAGTTTAATAGGCTATAGACTACATTATAACAGTTTAATAGGCTATAGACTACATTATAACAGTTTAATAGGCTATAGACTACATTTGTAACAGTTTAATAGGCTATAGACTACATTATAACAGTTTAATAGGCTATAGACTACATTATAATAGTTTAATAGGCTATAGACTACATTTGTAACAGTTTAATAGGCTATAGACTACATTTATAACAGTTTAATAGGCTATAGACTACATTATAACAGTTTAATAGGCTATAGACTACATTATAACAGTTTAATAGGCTATAGACTACATTTATAACAGTTTAATAGGCTATAGACTACATTTATAACAGTTTAATAGGCTATAGACTACATTATAAGTTTAATAGGCTATAGACTACATTTATAACAGTTTAATAGGCTATAGACTACATTTATAACAGTTTAATAGGCTATAGACTACATTATAACAGTTTAATAGGCTATAGACTACATTATAACAGTTTAATAGGCTATAGACTACATTTATAACAGTTTAATAGGCTATAGACTACATTATAACAGTTTAATAGGCTATAGACTACATTTATAACAGTTTAATAGGCTATAGACTACATTTATAACAGTTTAATAGGCTATAGACTACATTTATAACAGTTTAATAGGCTATAGACTACATTTATAACAGTTTAATAGGCTATAGACTACATTGTAACAGTTTAATAGGCTATAGACTACATTATAACAGTTTAATAGGCTATAGACTACATTTATAACAGTTTAATAGGCTATAGACTACATTTATAACAGTTTAATAGGCTATAGACTACATTTATAACAGTTTAATAGGCTATAGACTACATTATAACAGTTTAATAGGCTATAGACTACATTATAACAGTTTAATAGGCTATAGACTACATTATAACAGTTTAATAGGCTATAGACTACATTATAAGTTTAATAGGCTATAGACTACATTTATAACAGTTTAATAGGCTATAGACTACATTATAACAGTTTAATAGGCTATAGACTACATTTGTAACAGTTTAATAGGCTGTAAACTACATTTGTAACAGTTTAATAGGCTATAGACTACATTATAACAGTTTAATAGGCTATAGACTGCATTTGTAACAGTTTAATAGGCTATAGACTACATTTATAACAGTTTAATAGGCTATAGACTACATTTGTAACAGTTTAATAGGCTATAGACTACATTTGTAACAGTTTAATAGGCTATAGACTACATTTATAACAGTTTAATAGGCTATAGACTACATTTATAACAGTTTAATAGGCTATAGACTACATTTGTAACAGTTTAATAGGCTATAGACTACATTTATAACAGTTTAATAGGCTATAGACTACATTTGTAACAGTTTAATAGGCTATAGACTACATTTGTAACAGTTTAATAGGCTATAGACTACATTTATAACAGTTGTAGGCTATAGACTACATTGTAACAGTTTAATAGGCTATAGACTACATTATAACAGTTTAATAGGCTATAGACTACATTATAACAGTTTAATAGGCTATAGACTACATTATAACAGTTTAATAGGCTATAGACTACATTATAACAGTTTAATAGGCTATAGACTACATTTATAACAGTTTAATAGGCTATAGACTACATTATAACAGTTTAATAGGCTATAGACTACATTATACCAGTTTAATAGGCTATAGACTACATTTGTAACAGTTTAATAGGCTATAGACTACATTTGTAACAGTTTAATAGGCTATAGACTACATTATAACAGTTTAATAGGCTATAGACTACATTTGTAACAGTTTAATAGGCTATAGACTACATTATAACAGTTTAATAGGCTATAGACTACATTTGTAACAGTTTAATAGGCTATAGACTACATTATAATAGTTTAATAGGCTATAGACTACATTATAACAGTTTAATAGGCTATAGACTACATTTGTAACAGTTTAATAGGCTATAGACTACATTATAAGTTTAATAGGCTATAGACTACATTATAACAGTTTAATAGGCTATAGACTACATTTGTAACAGTTTAATAGGCTATAGACTACATTTATAACAGTTTAATAGGCTATAGACTACATTATAACAGTTTAATAGGCTATAGACTACATTATAACAGTTTAATAGGCTATAGACTACATTTATAACAGTTTAATAGGCTATAGACTACATTATAAGTTTAATAGGCTATAGACTACATTATAACAGTTTAATAGGCTATAGACTACATTATAAGTTTAATAGGCTATAGACTACATTTATAACAGTTTAATAGGCTATAGACTACATTATAACAGTTTAATAGGCTATAGACTACATTATAACAGTTTAATAGGCTATAGACTACATTTATAACAGTTTAATAGGCTATAGACTACATTATAACAGTTTAATAGGCTATAGACTACATTTATAACAGTTTAATAGGCTATAGACTACATTTATAACAGTTTAATAGGCTATAGACTACATTATAACAGTTTAATAGGCTATAGACTACATTTATAACAGTTTAATAGGCTATAGACTACATTTATAACAGTTTAATAGGCTATAGACTACATTTATAACAGTTTAATAGGCTATAGACTACATTTGTAACAGTTTAATAGGCTATAGACTACATTTATAACAGTTTAATAGGCTATAGACTACATTTATAACAGTTTAATAGGCTATAGACTACATTATAACAGTTTAATAGGCTATAGACTACATTATAACAGTTTAATAGGCTATAAACTACATTTATAACAGTTTAATAGGCTATAGACTACATTTATAACAGTTTAATAGGCTATAGACTACATTATAACAGTTTAATAGGCTATAGACTACATTATAACAGTTTAATAGGCTATAGACTACATTATAACAGTTTAATAGGCTATAGACTACATTATAACAGTTTAATAGGCTATAGACTACATTATAACAGTTTAATAGGCTATAGACTACATTTATAACAGTTTAATAGGCTATAGACTACATTATAACAGTTTAATAGGCTATAGACTACATTTATAACAGTTTAATAGGCTATAGACTACATTTGTAACAGTTTAATAGGCTATAGACTACATTTATAACAGTTTAATAGGCTATAGACTACATTTATAACAGTTTAATAGGCTATAGACTACATTTATAACAGTTTAATAGGCTATAGACTACATTTCATAGCAGTTTAATAGGCTATAGACTACATTTGTAACAGTTTAATAGGCTATAGACTACATTTATAACAGTTTAATAGGCTATAGACTACATTTATAACAGTTTAATAGGCTATAGACTACATTTATAACAGTTTAATAGGCTATAGACTACATTATAACAGTTTAATAGGCTATAGACTACATTTATAACAGTTTAATAGGCTATAGACTACATTTATAACAGTTTAATAGGCTATAGACTACATTTATAACAGTTTAATAGGCTATAGACTACATTATAACAGTTTAATAGGCTATAGACTACATTTATAACAGTTTAATAGGCTATAGACTACATTATAACAGTTTAATAGGCTATAGACTACATTATAACAGTTTAATAGGCTATAGACTACATTATAACAGTTTAATAGGCTATAGACTACATTTATAACAGTTTAATAGGCTATAGACTACATTATAACAGTTTAATAGGCTATAGACTACATTTGTAACAGTTTAATAGGCTGTAAACTACATTTGTAACAGTTTAATAGGCTATAGACTACATTATAACAGTTTAATAGGCTATAGACTGCATTTGTAACAGTTTAATAGGCTATAGACTACATTTATAACAGTTTAATAGGCTATAGACTACATGTAACAGTTTAATAGGCTATAGACTACATTATAACTGTTTAATAGGCTATAGACTACATTTATAACAGTTTAATAGGTTATAGACTACATTTATAACAGTTTAATAGGCTATAAACTACATTTGTAACAGTTTAATAGGCTATAGACTACATTATAACAGTTTAATAGGCTATAGACTACATTTATAACAGTTTAATAGGCTATAGACTACATTATAACAGTTTAATAGGCTATAGACTACATTTGTAACAGTTTAATAGGCTATAGACTACATTTATAACAGTTTAATAGGCTATAGACTACATTATAACAGTTTAATAGGCTATAGACTACATTATAACAGTTTAATAGGCTATAGACTACATTTATAACAGTTTAATAGGCTATAGACTACATTTGTAACAATTTAATAGGCTATAGACTACATTTGTAACAGTTTAATAGGTTATAGACTACATTTATAACAGTTGTAGGCTATAAACTACATTTGTAACAGTTTAATAGGCTATAGACTACATTATAACAGTTTAATAGGCTATAGACTACATTTATAACAGTTTAATAGGCTATAGACTACATTATAACAGTTTAATAGGCTATAGACTACATTTATAACAGTTGAAAAGGCTATAGACTACATTTATAACAGTTTAATAGGCTATAGACTACATCTGTAACAGTTTAATAGGCTATAGACTACATTTATAACAGTTTAATAGGCTATAGACTACATTATAACAGTATAATAGGCTATAGACTACATTATAACAGTTTAATAGGCTATAGACTACATTATAACAGTTTAATAGGCTATAGACTACATTATAACAGTTTAATAGGCTATAGACTACATTTATAACAGTTTAATAGGCTATAGACTACATTATAACAGTTTAATAGGCTATAGACTACATTATAAGTTTAATAGGCTATAGACTACATTTGTAACAGTTTAATAGGCTATAGACTACATTTATAACAGTTTAATAGGCTATAGACTACATTTGTAGCAGTTTAATAGGCTATAGACTACATTTGTAACAGTTTAATAGGCTATAGACTACATTTATAACAGTTTAATAGGCTATAGACTACATATAGCAGTTTAATAGGCTATAGACTACATTTATAACAGTTTAATAGGCTATAAACTACAATATAACAGTTTAATAGGCTATAGACTACATTATAACAGTTTAATAGGCTATAGACTACATTTATAACAGTTTAATAGGCTATAGACTACATTATAACAGTTTAATAGGCTATAGACTACATTATAACAGTTTAATAGGCTATAGACTACATTTGTAGCAGTTTAATAGGCTATAGACTACATTTATAACAGTTTAATCGGCTATAAACTACATTCATAGCAGTTTAATAGGCTATAGACTACATTTATAACAGTTTAATAGGCTATAAACTACATTATAACAGTTTGATAGGCTATAGACTACATTTATAACAGTTGAATAGGCTATAGACTACATTTATAACAGTTGAATAGGCTATAGACTACATTTATAACAGTTTAATAGGCTATAGACTACATGTAACAGTTTAATAGGCTATAGACTACATTATAACAGTTTAATAGGCTATAGACTACATTATAACAGTTTAATAGGCTATAGACTACATTTATAACAGTTGAATAGGCTATAGACTACATTTATAACAGTTTAATAGGCTATAGAATACATTATAACAGTTTAATAGGCTATAGACTACATTATAACAGTTTAATAGGCTATAGACTACATTTGTAACAGTTTAATAGGCTATAGACTACATTTATAACAGTTTAATAGGCTATAGACTACATGTAACAGTTTAATAGGCTATAGACTACATTATAACAGTTTAATAGGCTATAGACTACATTTATAACAGTTTAATAGGCTATAGACTACATTTATAACAGTTTAATAGGCTATAGACTACATTTATAACAGTTTAATAGGCTATAGACTACATTTATAACAGTTTAATAGGCTATAGACTACATTATAACAGTTTAATAGGCTATAGACTACATTTATAACAGTTTAATAGGCTATAGACTACATTTATAACAGTTTAATAGGTTATAGACTACATTTATAACAGTTTAATAGGCTATAGACTACATTTATAACAGTTTAATAGGCTATAGACTACATTTATAACAGTTTAATAGGCTATAGACTACATTCATAGCAGTTTAATAGGCTATAGACTACATTTGTAACAGTTTAATAGGTTATAGACTACATTTACAACAGTTTAATAGGCTATAGACTACATTTATAACAGTTTAATAGGCTATAGACTACATTTATAACAGTTTAATAGGCTATAGACTACATTATAACAGTTTAATAGGCTATAGACTACATTTATAACAGTTTAATAGGCTATAGACTACATTTATAACAGTTTAATAGGCTATAGACTACATTTATAACAGTTTAATAGGCTATAGACTACATTTATAACAGTTTAATAGGCTATAGACTACATTTATAACAGTTTAATAGGCTATAGACTACATTCATAGCAGTTTAATAGGCTATAGACTACATTTGTAACAGTTTAATAGGCTATAGACTACATTTATAACAGTTTAATAGGCTATAGACTACATTTATAACAGTTTAATAGGCTATAGACTACATTATAACAGTTTAATAGGCTATAGACTACATTATAAGTTTAATAGGCTATAGACTACATTTATAACAGTTTAATAGGCTATAGACTACATTTATAACAGTTTAATAGGCTATAGACTACATTTATAACAGTTTAATAGGCTATAGACTACATTATAACAGTTTAATAGGCTATAGACTACATTATAACAGTTTAATAGGCTATAGACTACATTATAAGTTTAATAGGCTATAGACTACATTATAAGTTTAATAGGCTATAGACTACATTATAAGTTTAATAGGCTATAGACTACATTTATAACAGTTTAATAGGTTATAGACTACATTATAACAGTTTAATAGGCTATAGACTACATTTGTAACAGTTTAATAGGCTGTAAACTACATTTGTAACAGTTTAATAGGCTATAGACTACATTATAACAGTTTAATAGGCTATAGACTGCATTTGTAACAGTTTAATAGGCTATAGACTACATTTATAACAGTTTAATAGGCTATAGACTACATTTGTAACAGTTTAATAGGCTATAGACTACATTTGTAACAGTTTAATAGGTTATAGACTACATTTATAACAGTTTGATAGGCTATAAACTACATTTGTAACAGTTTAATAGGCTATAGACTACATTTGTAACAGTTTAATAGGCTATAGACTACATTTATAACAGTTTAATAGGCTATAGACTACATTTGTAACAGTTTAATAGGCTATAGACTACATTTGTAACAGTTTAATAGGTTATAGACTGCATTTATAACAGTTGTAGGCTATAAACTACATTGTAACAGTTTAATAGGCTATAGACTACATTATAACAGTTTAATAGGCTATAGACTACATTATAACAGTTTAATAGGCTATAGACTACATTATAACAGTTTAATAGGCTATAGACTACATTATAACAGTTTAATAGGTTATAGACTACATTATAAGTTTAATAGGCTATAGACTACATTATAACAGTTTAATAGGCTATAGACTACATTATACCAGTTTAATAGGCTATAGACTACATTTGTAACAGTTTAATAGGCTATAGACTACATTTGTAACAGTTTAATAGGCTATAGACTACATTATAACAGTTTAATAGGCTATAGACTACATTTGTAACAGTTTAATAGGCTATAGACTACATTATAACAGTTTAATAGGCTATAGACTACATTTGTAACAGTTTAATAGGCTATAGACTACATTATAACAGTTTAATAGGCTATAGACTACATTATAACAGTTTAATAGGCTATAGACTACATTTGTAACAGTTTAATAGGCTATAGACTACATTATAAGTTTAATAGGCTATAGACTACATTATAAGTTTAATAGGCTATAGACTACATTTGTAACAGTTTAATAGGCTATAGACTACATTTATAACAGTTTAATAGGCTATAGACTACATTATAACAGTTTAATAGGCTATAGACTACATTATAACAGTTTAATAGGCTATAGACTACATTTATAACAGTTTAATAGGCTATAGACTACATTATAAGTTTAATAGGCTATAGACTACATTATAAGTTTAATAGGCTATAGACTACATTATAAGTTTAATAGGCTATAGACTACATTATAACAGTTTAATAGGTTATAGACTACATTATAACAGTTTAATAGGCTATAGACTACATTATAACAGTTTAATAGGCTATAGACTACATTTGTAACAGTTTAATAGGCTATAGACTACATTTATAACAGTTTAATAGGCTATAGACTACATTATAACAGTTTAATAGGCTATAGACTACATTATAACAGTTTAATAGGCTATAGACTACATTTATAACAGTTGAATAGGCTATAGACTACATTTATAACAGTTTAATAGGCTATAGAATACATTATAACAGTTTAATAGGCTATAGACTACATTATAACAGTTTAATAGGCTATAGACTACATTTATAACAGTTTAATAGGCTATAGACTACATTTATAACAGTTTAATAGGCTATAGACTACATTTGTAACAGTTTAATAGGCTATAGACTACATTATAACAGTTTAATAGGCTATAGACTACATTTATAACAGTTTAATAGGCTATAGACTACATTTATAACAGTTTAATAGGCTATAGACTACATTTATAACAGTTTAATAGGCTATAGACTACATTTATAACAGTTTAATAGGCTATAGACTACATTATAACAGTTTAATAGGCTATAGACTACATTTATAACAGTTTAATAGGCTATAGACTACATTTATAACAGTTTAATAGGCTATAGACTACATTTATAACAGTTTAATAGGCTATAGACTACATTTATAACAGTTTAATAGGCTATAGACTACATTTATAACAGTTTAATAGGCTATAGACTACATTATAACAGTTTAATTGGCTATAGACTACATTTATAACAGTTTAATAGGCTATAGACTACATTTATAACAGTTTAATAGGCTATAGACTACATTTATAACAGTTTGAATAGGCTATAGACTACATTATAACAGTTTAATAGGCTATAGACTACATTTATAACAGTTTAATAGGCTATAGACTACATTTATAACAGTTTAATAGGCTATAGACTACATTTATAACAGTTTAATAGGCTATAGACTACATTTATAACAGTTTAATAGGCTATAGACTACATTATAACAGTTTAATAGGCTATAGACTACATTTATAACAGTTTAATAGGCTATAAACTACATTCATAGCAGTTTAATAGGCTATAGACTACATTTGTAACAGTTTAATAGGCTATAGACTACATTTATAACAGTTTAATAGGCTATAGACTACATTATAACAGTTTAATAGGCTATAGACTACATTATAACAGTTTAATAGGCTATAGACTACATTATAAGTTTAATAGGCTATAGACTACATTATAACAGTTTAATAGGCTATAGACTACATTTATAACAGTTGAATAGGCTATAGACTACATTTATAACAGTTTAATAGGCTATAGAATACATTATAACAGTTTAATAGGCTATAGACTACATTATAACAGTTTAATAGGCTATAGACTACATTTATAACAGTTTAATAGGCTATAGACTACATTTATAACAGTTTAATAGGCTATAGACTACATGTAACAGTTTAATAGGCTATAGACTACATTATAACAGTTTAATAGGCTATAGACTACATTTATAACAGTTTAATAGGTTATAGACTACATTTATAACAGTTTAATAGGCTATAGACTACATTTATAACAGTTTAATAGGCTATAGACTACATTTATAACAGTTTAATAGGCTATAGACTACATTATAACAGTTTAATAGGCTATAGACTACATTTATAACAGTTTAATAGGCTATAGACTACATTTATAACAGTTTAATAGGCTATAGACTACATTTATAACAGTTTAATAGGCTATAGACTACATTTATAACAGTTTAATAGGCTATAGACTACATTTATAACAGTTTAATAGGCTATAGACTACATTATAACAGTTTAATTGGCTATAGACTACATTTATAACAGTTTAATAGGCTATAGACTACATTTATAACAGTTTAATAGGCTATAGACTACATTTATAACCGTTGAATAGGCTTTAGACTACATTATAACAGTTTAATAGGCTATAGACTACATTTATAACAGTTTAATTGGCTATAGACTACATTTATAACAGTTTAATAGGCTATAGACTACATTTATAACAGTTTAATAGGCTATAGACTACATTTATAACAGTTTAATAGGCTATAGACTACATTATAACAGTTTAATAGGCTATAGACTACATTTATAACAGTTTAATAGGCTATAAACTACATTCATAGCAGTTTAATAGGCTATAGACTACATTTGTAACAGTTTAATAGGCTATAGACTACATTTATAACAGTTTAATAGGCTATAGACTACATTATAACAGTTTAATAGGCTATAGACTACATTATAACAGTTTAATAGGCTATAGACTACATTATAACAGTTTAATAGGCTATAGACTACATTATAACAGTTTAATAGGCTATAGACTACATTTATAACAGTTTAATAGGCTATAGACTACATTTATAACAGTTGAATAGGCTATAGACTACATTTATAACAGTTGAATAGGCTATAGACTACATTTATAACAGTTTAATAGGCTATAGACTACATTATAACAGTTTAATAGGCTATAGACTACATTTATAACAGTTTAATAGGCTATAGACTACATGTAACAGTTTAATAGGCTATAGACTACATTATAACAGTTTAATAGGCTATAGACTACATTTATAACAGTTTAATAGGTTATAGACTACATTTATAACAGTTTAATAGGCTATAGACTACATTTATAACAGTTTAATAGGCTATAGACTACATTTATAACAGTTTAATAGGCTATAGACTACATTATAACAGTTTAATAGGCTATAGACTACATTTATAACAGTTTAATAGGCTATAGACTACATTTATAACAGTTTAATAGGTTATAGACTACATTTATAACAGTTTAATAGGCTATAGACTACATTTATAACAGTTTAATAGGCTATAGACTACATTTATAACAGTTTAATAGGCTATAGACTACATTATAACAGTTTAATTGGCTATAGACTACATTTATAACAGTTTAATAGGCTATAGACTACATTTATAACAGTTTAATAGGCTATAGACTACATTTATAACCGTTGAATAGGCTTTAGACTACATTATAACAGTTTAATAGGCTATAGACTACATTTATAACAGTTTAATTGGCTATAGACTACATTTATAACAGTTTAATAGGCTATAGACTACATTTATAACAGTTTAATAGGCTATAGACTACATTTATAACAGTTTAATAGGCTATAGACTACATTATAACAGTTTAATAGGCTATAGACTACATTTATAACAGTTTAATAGGCTATAAACTACATTCATAGCAGTTTAATAGGCTATAGACTACATTTGTAACAGTTTAATAGGCTATAGACTACATTTATAACAGTTTAATAGGCTATAGACTACATTATAACAGTTTAATAGGCTATAGACTACATTATAACAGTTTAATAGGCTATAGACTACATTATAAGTTTAATAGGCTATAGACTACATTATAACAGTTTAATAGGCTATAGACTACATTTATAACAGTTTAATAGGCTATAGACTACATTTATAACAGTTGAATAGGCTATAGACTACATTTATAACAGTTGAATAGGCTATAGACTACATTTATAACAGTTTAATAGGCTATAGACTACATTATAACAGTTTAATAGGCTATAGACTACATTTATAACAGTTTAATAGGCTATAGACTACATTTATAACAGTTTAATAGGCTATAGACTACATTTGTAACAGTTTAATAGGCTATAGACTACATTTGTAACAGTTTAATAGGCTATAGACTACATTTATAACAGTTTAATAGGCTATAAACTACATTCATAGCAGTTTAATAGGCTATAGACTACATTTATAACAGTTTAATAGGCTATAAACTACAATATAACAGTTTAATAGGCTATAGACTACATTATAACAGTTTAATAGGCTATAGACTACATTTGTAGCAGTTGAGTAGGATATAGACTACATTTATAACAGTTTAATAGGCTATAGACTACATGATAACAGTTTAATAGGCTATAGACTACATTATAACAGTTTAATAGGCTATAGACTACATTTATAACAGTTGAATAGGCTATAGACTACATTTATAACAGTTTAATAGGCTATAGACTACATTATAACAGTTTAATAGGCTATAGACTACAATTATAACAGTTTAATAGGCTATAAACTACATTCATAGCAGTTTAATAGGCTATAAACTACATTCATAGCAGTTTAATAGGCTATAGACTACATTTGTAACAGTTTAATAGGCTATAGACTACATTTATAACAGTTGAATAGGCTATAGACTACATTTATAACAGTTTAATAGGCTATAGACTACATTATAACAGTTTAATAGGCTATAGACTACATTATAAGTTTAATAGGCTATAGACTACATTTGTAACAGTTTAATAGGCTATAGACTACATTTGTAACAGTTTAATAGGCAATAGACTACATTATAACAGTTTAATAGGCTATAGACTACATTTATAACAGTTTAATAGGCTATAAACTACATTCATAGCAGTTTAATAGGCTATAAACTACATTCATAGCAGTTTAATAGGCTATAGACTACATTTGTAACAGTTTAATAGGCTATAGACTACATTTATAACAGTTTAATAGGCTATAGACTACATTTATAACAGTTTAATAGGCTATAGACTAAATTATAACAGTTTAATAGGCTATAGACTACATTATAAGTTTAATAGGCTATAGACTACATTTATAACAGTTTAATAGGCTATAGACTACATTATAACAGTTTAATAGGCTATAGACTACATTATACCAGTTTAATAGGCTATAGACTACATTTATATCAGTTTAATAGGCTATAGACTACATTTATAACAGTTTAATAGGCTATAGACTACATTATAACAGTTTAATAGGCTATTGACTACATTATAACAGTTTAATAGGCTATAGACTACATTATAAGTTTAATAGGCTATAGACTACATTATAAGTTTAATAGGCTATAGACTATAGGCTATAGACTACATTATCCCGCTCCTGCAGGTTCATGCTCTACAACATTCGGAGAGTACGACCCTGCCTTACACAAGAAGCGGCACAGGTCCTAATCCAGGCACTTGTCATCTCCCGTCTGGACTACTGCAACTCGCTGTTGGCTGGCCTCCCTGCCTGTGCCATTAAACCCCTACAACTCATCCAGAATGCCGCAGCCCGTCTGGTGTTCAACCTTCCCAAGTTCTCTCACGTCACCCCCCTCCTCCGCACACTCCACTGGCTTCCAGTTGAAGCTCGCATCCGCTACAAGACCATGGTGCTTGCCTATGGAGCAGTGAGGGGAACGGCACCTCTGTACCTTCAGGCTCTGATCAGTCCCTACACCCAAACGAGGGCATTGCGTTCATCCACCTCTGGCCTGCTGGCTCCCTTCCTCTGCGGAAGCATAGCTCCCGCTCAGCCCAGTCAAAACTGTTCGCTGCTCTGGCACCCCAATGGTGGAACAAGCTCCCTCACGACGCCAGGACAGCGGAGTCACTCACCACCTTCCGGAGACATTTGAAACCCCACCTCTTTAAGGAATACCTGGGATAGGATAAAGTAATCCTTCTAACCCCCCAAATTGTAAAGTGGTTATCCCACTGGCTATAGGGGTGAACGTACCAATTTGTGAGTCGCTCTGGCTAAGAGCGTCTGCTAAATGACGCTAATGTGCCCTTGAGCAAGGCACTTGACCCTAATTGCTCCTGTAAGTCGCTCTGGTTAAGAGCGTCTGCTAAATGACTAAAATGTAAATGTAATTATAAGTTTAATAGGCTATAGACTACATTTATAACAGTTTAATCGGTTATAGACTACATTATAACAGTTTAATAGGCTATAGACTACATTTGTAACAGTTTAATAGGCTGTAAACTACATTTGTAACAGTTTAATAGGCTATAGACTACATTATAACAGTTTAATAGGCTATAGACTGCATTTGTAACAGTTTAATAGGCTATAGACTACATTTATAACAGTTTAATAGGCTATAGACTACATTTGTAACAATTTAATAGGCTATAGACTACATTTGTAACAGTTTAATAGGTTATAGACTACATTTATAACAGTTGTAGGCTATAAACTACATTTGTAACAGTTTAATAGGCTATAGACTACATTTGTAACAGTTTAATAGGCTATAGACTACATTTATAACAGTTTAATAGGCTATAGACTACATTTGTAACAATTTAATAGGCTATAGACTACATTTGTAACAGTTTAATAGGTTATAGACTACATTTATAACAGTTGTAGGCTATAAACTACATTGTAACAGTTTAATAGGCTATAGACTACATTATAACAGTTTAATAGGCTATAGACTACATTATAACAGTTTAATAGGCTATAGACTACATTATAACAGTTTAATAGGCTATAGACTACATTATAACAGTTTAATAGGTTATAGACTACATTATAACAGTTTAATAGGCTATAGACTATATTTGTAACAGTTTAATAGGCTATAAACAACATTCATAGCAGTTTAATAGGCTATAGACTACATTTGTAACAGTTTAATAGGCTATAGACTACATTTATAACAGTTTAATAGGCTATAGACTACATTTATAACAGTTTAATAGGCTATAAACTACATTCATAGCAGTTTAATAGGCTATAGACTACATTTGTAACAGTTTAATAGGCTATAGACTACATTTATAACTGTTTAATAGGCTATAGACTACATTATAACAGTTTAATAGGCTATAGACTACATTATAACAGTTTAATAGGCTATAGACTACATTATAAGTTTAATAGGCTATAGACTACATTTATAACAGTTTAATAGGCTATAGACTACATTATAATAGTTTAATAGGCTATAGACTACATTATACCATTTTAATAGGCTATAGACTACATTTATAACAGTTTAATAGGCTATAGACTACATTTATAACAGTTTAATAGGCTATAGACTACATTATAACAGTTTAATAGGTTATAGACTACATTTATAACAGTTTAATAGGCTATAGACTACATTATAAGTTTAATAGGCTATAGACTACATTATAACAGTTTAATAGGCTATAGACTACATTTATAACAGTTGTAGGCTATAAACTACATTTATAACAGTTTAATAGGCTATAGACTACATTTATAACAGTTTAATAGGCTATAGACTACATTATAACAGTTTAATAGGCTATAGACTACATTTATAGCAGTTTAATAGGCTATAGACTACATTTGTAACAGTTTAATAGGTTATAGACTACATTTATAACAGTTGTAGGCTATAAACTACATTTGTAACAGTTTAATAGGCTATAGACTACATTTGTAACAGTTTAATAGGCTATAAACTACATTATAACAGTTTAATAGGCTATAAACTACATTTATAACAGTTTAATAGGCTATAGACTACATTATAATAGTTTAATAGGCTATAGACTACATTATAACAGTTTAATAGGCTATAGACTACATTCATAGCAGTTTAATAGGCTATAGACTACATTATAACAGTTTAATAGGCTATAGACTACATTATAACAGTTTAATAGGCTATAGACTACATTATAACAGTTTAATAGGCTATAGACTACATTTGTAACAGTTTAATAGGCTATAGACTACATTATAATAGTTTAATAGGCTATAGACTACATTATAACAGTTTAATAGGCTATAAACTACATTCATAGCAGTTTAATAGGCTATAGACTACATTATAACAGTTTAATAGGCTATAAACTACATTCATAGCAGTTTAATAGGCTATAGACTACATTATAACAGTTTAATAGGCTATAGACTACATTTATAACAGTTTAATAGGCTATAGACTACATTTATAACAGTTTAATAGGCTATAGACTACATTATAACAGTTTAATAGGCTATAGACTACATTTGTAACAGTTTAATAGGCTATAGACTACATTATAACAGTTTAATAGGTTATAGACTACATTATACCAGTTTAATAGGCTATAGACTACATTATAACAGTTTAATAGGCTATAGACTACATTATAACAGTTTAATAGGCTATAGACTACATTATAACAGTTTAATAGGCTATAGACTACATTTATAACAGTTTAATAGGCTATAGACTACATTATAACAGTTTAATAGGCTATAATCTCCCCCTCAGGAGACTAAAAAGATTTGGCATGGGTCCTCAGATCCTCAAAAAATTCTACAGCTGCACCATCGAGAGCATCCTGACTGGTTGCATCACCGCCTGGTATGGCAACTGCTTGGCCTCTGACCGCAAGGCACTACAGAGGGTAGTGCGTACGGCCCAGTACATCACTGGGGCAAAGCTCCCTGCCATCCAAGACCTCTATACCAGGCGGTGTCAGAGGAAGGCCCTCAAAATTGTCAAAGACTCCAGCCACCCTAGTCATAGACTGTTCTCTCTGCTACCGCACGGCAAGCGGTACCGGAGTGCCAAGTCTAGGTCCAAAAGACTTCTCAACAGCTTCTACCCACAAGCCATAAGACTCCTGAACAGCTAATCATGGCTACCCGGACTATTTGCACTGCCCCCCCACCCCATCCTTTTACGCTGCTGCTACTCTGTTAAGTATTTATGCATAGTCACTTTAACTCTACCCACATGTACATATTACCTCAACTACCTCAACTAGTCGGTGCCCCCCGCACATTGACTCTGCACCGTTACCCCCCCTGTATATATAGCCTCCCTACTGTCACTTTATTTTACTTCTGCTCTTTGTTTTCTCAACACTTTTTTTTTTGTTGTTGTTTTATTCTTACTTTTTTGTTTAAAATAAACGCACTGTTGGTTAAGGGCTGTAAGTAAGCATTTCACTGTAATGTCTGCACTTGTTGTATTCGGCGCATGTGACCAATAAAATTTGATTTGATTTGATTTGATTTGATTAGACTACATTTATAACAGTTTAATAGGCTATAGACTACATTATAAGTTTAATAGGCTATAGACTACATTATAAGTTTAATAGGCTATAGACTACATTATAACAGTTTAATAGGTTATAGACTACATTATAACAGTTTAATAGGCTATAGACTACATTATAACAGTTTAATAGGCTATTGACTACATTTGTAACAGTTTAATAGGTTATAGACTACATTTATAACAGTTTAATAGGCTATAGACTACATTATAAGTTTAATAGGCTATAGACTACATTATAACAGTTTAATAGGCTATAGACTACATTATAAGTTTAATAGGCTATAGACTACATTTATAACAGTTTAATAGGCTATAGACTACATTATAAGTTTAATAGGCTATGGACTACATTTGTAACAGTTTAATAGGCTATAGACTACATTTGTAACAGTTTAATAGGCTATAGACCACATTTATAACAGTTTAATAGGCTATAGACTACATTATAACAGTTTAATAGGCTATAGACTACATTTATAACAGTTTAATAGGTTATAGACTACATTATAACAGTTTAATAGGCTATAGACTACATTTGTAACAGTTTAATAGGCTATAAACTACATTCATAGCAGTTTAATAGGCTATAGACTACATTTGTAACAGTTTAATAGGCTATAGACTACATTTATAACAGTTTAATAGGCTATAGACTACATTTATAACAGTTTAATAGGCTATAAACTACATTCATAGCAGTTTAATAGGCTATAGACTACATTTGTAACAGTTTAATAGGCTATAGACTACATTTATAACTGTTTAATAGGCTATAGACTACATTATAACAGTTTAATAGGCTATAGACTACATTATAACAGTTTAATAGGCTATAGACTACATTATAAGTTTAATAGGCTATAGACTACATTTATAACAGTTTAATAGGCTATAGACTACATTATAATAGTTTAATAGGCTATAGACTACATTATACCATTTTAATAGGCTATAGACTACATTTATAACAGTTTAATAGGCTATAGACTACATTTATAACAGTTTAATAGGCTATAGACTACATTATAACAGTTTAATAGGTTATAGACTACATTTATAACAGTTTAATAGGCTATAGACTACATGTTAGAGCCGATTTGGGCATATTTTGTATAAAAGACTGAACATACTGAGTTCCATGTACATTTGTGTAAATATATTAAATATTAATGTATATGATGAAATATTAGGTACGTACCTTTATGATTTATTTACCGGATTGAGATATATTCATTTGTTATTAGTGTAACTCAGTTTTTGGCCCCCCCTCTTGCCCATTCATTGTACTGTGTTAATTGTGTTAGTATAAAGGCAGGAAGTTGGGCCTTCGGGGGAGGAGTCCTTGCTAGATGCGGGAGCGGTATAGTTTTTTGACCATATAGACATACAGAAATACAGACAGACAGGTCATATTATATTATGTATTTGCATTTCAAGTAATCTCTGCTTTAAGTTGATTGGAGAATACCTTTTTGTTAGATAAGAAGAATAAACATTTTTTGTTGCACTATATCCCTGGATCTCATTGAATGTTTGGCCGTTTGGAAACGTTGAGTGTGGACTGTATGCGTCCGAAACAACCCCGCTTCAGGCTAGGGCAGTGGCTATGGTAAAGAGGAAAGGAAGCCACTACATTCAAGTCAAAAAACTCCGTGAAGGATTACTACCGGAAGGAAATCTCCGGTTCGGACACACGCTGGATTTTGTTCTATTTGTAATTGCATTCGGACCATAAGGACAGCTCGCTTGGAAGGATTTGAACTCCTAGATTTCGCCAGCCGTGAGTAACCACTGCGAATGAATGAGCTGCCCTGTTCAAGGCGATCGTTTGATCATGCATATTATGGAAGCGCAAATGTGCTTATAATTGGAATGTTTGATAAACTTGGGAATGGAATTCAAAATACAGCGCTGTGAAAACAATTAAGAAGTTTAAGTTTGGGAAACACAGATCCTATGCACAATGTAGCCTAATCATATATCTAATATTTGGCCTAACGTGGAAATGCAATCCATCAACGCAACGAATGCAACTTAAGGATCTAAAGATACTGCGTGTTAAAACTTCATTAAAGGGACAAAACCTCAACGGGATGAAATGTTTAAAACGCATCTAAAATGCCAAACTTGCACATGTGCAATTCAAAATGGGTCAATATGCTGAAATGGATGACTGTGTTTTTAAAGATTAAAGGAGGTCTAAAGGGGCATTACGTTTAACAATCAAACCAACAACCGTGTCATTGTAAATTGAGTGAACTAAAAGTGAATGATGGAGGAGGAAATCCCAAATAAGACTCCACTGGAGAGGGCAGAGAAGCATCTAAATTCACTCTATGCAGCCCGGAGAGGCAAACTTGGAGTGTGTACACGCAAAATGAATGAAATAAAAGTCCTTCTTGTTGATGGAGGAAACATTGCAACTGTGAATGAGAGTCTTGAAGCATTTGATGCTGTGCTCAATGACTTTAAGAAGGCTCATGAATCTGTGCTAGAGCTGGTCACAGAGGAGGAACAGGAACAGGAGAGCATTAACTATTATCAACCAAGAATGAGAACTTATGAACATTCCCTGAGAGAGGCATTAGGTGCAGTTCCAAAGACCCCACTACAAAGAGTTTTACAACAACCGACCACAAAGCCATCAAACCCTATTCCGAAAACAGTCGTAAACCACACTCTTCAGCAGCCAACAGCAAGGTCTAGCAATCGACACAGAATCAACACTGCGGGTATCAGCCATAATACCAGCCATGATAACCTCTCTACTGTCATGCAAAGGCAGAATGAAATTGCTGACCTCCTTGTACTACAGCACAAACAAGCCACACTCCCTGTTAGGGAGATACCTATGTTTGACGGTGATCCTCTAAACTTTAGGCCATTCATGCGTGCATTTGAGCATGGTATAGAAGATAAGACAAGCAGTCACCAGGATAGGCTCTATTACCTGGAACAATACACCTCTGGTCAGCCCAAGGATCTGGTCCGTAGTTGTCTGCATATGGAAGCCAGAAGAGGCTATGCAGTAGCTAAGAGGTTGTTAAAGGAACACTTTGGCAATGAAATCAAAGTCACCACTGCTTACATGGAAAAGGCTTGGAACTGGACAAACATCAAACCCGATGATGGAAAGGGACTGGGTGGTTATGCACTCTATCTAAGAGGTTGCTGTAACGCTATGCAAGACCTACAGAACATGGAAGAGCTTAATCTTCCCTCTAACATAAAGCTGATCATGTCAAAACTTCCTACAAACTAAGGGAAAAATGGAGGTCTATGGCATGTGATATTTTAGAGAGAAGTCACCTGAGGGCCCAGTTCAGTGACCTGGTAACGTTCATGGAAAAACAGGCCAAAATACTGCAGGATCCGTTGTATGGAGATATTCAAGATCCCCTGTACAACAAAAGGTTTTTAAAACCCAAAACAGAAGCTGACTTTTAAACAGCAGTTCAAGTCCAAGAGTAGGGGAAGCAGCTTTGCCACTACAGTAGCTGTAGTGGCAGATTGTGACTCTGAAAAACCTTTAAAAGAACAAACATTCAAAGTAAAGAGACCAGGCACCTACCCTTCTGATGCTCCCAGTATCTCATGTATATTTTGTGCTGGTGCGCATTTATTGGTCGACTGCCAACAGGTGAAGGCACAGCCACATGAATTCAAGGTTGAGTTTCTGAGATCAAAAGGCCTTTGTTTTGGCTGTTTGATGAGAGGGACACTAAGCAGAGAATGTAAAAGAAGGATGACCTGTCAGAGCTGTCAAGAAAGCACCCCACTATCCTGCACATTGAAGGAAGAGAGATATTTAGATCTCAAAAGGCAGATATGAGTGGTGTAGCAGTAAAGCGGGAGGAGACTGTCAGCAGTGCTCTTGTTTCACTGGAAGCTGGTGAAGATACCGGGGCCGGTACAGATTGTGCACTTGCAATTGTGCCAGTTCAAGTAAAGGTGGCAAATGGAAGCAAGTCTGTGTTAACCTATGCGTTTCTCGATTCTGGTAGCTCAGCAACATTTTGTACGGAGAGACTCATGAGGCAGTTGCAAGCTAAAGGCAGTGTGACTGAAATTCTGCTACGCACAATGGGGCAGGAGAGTCCTACCAAGAGCTTTGAGATATCTGGATTAGAGATTGGCAATGTGGAAGGCGACACATTTCTTGCATTACCAAAGGTCTACACCCACAATAAGATCCCAGTGACAAGAGAGAACATTCCCACTCAGAAAGAGCTCAAAAGGTGGCCATACCTGAAAGAGGTTCAGTTGAAGGAGATTGATGCCGACGTCGAACTTCTGATTGGCGTAAATGCTCCAAAGGCAATGGAACCCTGGCAAATCATAAATAGCCAAGGCAACGGACCGTATGCAGTGAAAACCCTCTTTGGATGGGTGATGAAATGGTCCTCTCAACAGTTGTACCATGGCAGAAGAATCCGGGCGTCTACGGTGATGGCCAATCGTATCTCAATGGCCGACCTGGGGGTTCTTCTTGTAAATCAGTACAACCATGACTTCCCTGAGAGAGAGTATGAAGAGAAAAGTGAGATGTCAGCTGAGGATCGTAGGTTTATGGAGATAGTATCAAGCTCCATAACCCTCAAAGACCATCACTACTACTTACCGTTGCCCTTTCGCAACAAAGATGTAGTCCTGCCAAACAACCGTGACATGGCAAAGCAGCGGGCTCTAAATATTATCAGGAAGTTCAAGAAGGACAAAGGTTACGCTGCAGAGTACAAAGGCTTCATGGAAGAGATGATAACAAAAGGTTACGCCGAGAAGGTACCACAAGAACAGCTCCTCAGAGAGAAAGGCAAGGTATGGTACATACCACACCATGGCGTTCACCATAAGCGCAAAGGAACGATACGAGTGGTGTTTGACTGTTCATCATCCTATAAAGGTACATCTCTTAACAGTGAACTCCTTCAAGGCCCTGACCTGGCAAACACGCTTATAGGAGTCTTGCTAAGATTTCGGCAAGAGCACATTGCCATGATGGCAGACATCGAAGGAATGTTCCATCAAGTACGTGTCCATGAAGATGACTTAGACTTCCTGCGATTCCTATGGTGGCCGGATGGTGATACTAACAAAAGATTGGAGGAGTACAGAATGACAGTACATCTTTTCGGTGCTATATCCTCTCCAAGTTGTGCAAACTTTGCACTGCGAAAGACTGCAGAAGACAACTGTGAGGGGTACGATGAAGAGGTGATTCAAACAGTCAAGTCCAACTTCTATGTTGATGACTGCCTCAAGTCAGTGGCCACAGAAGAACAAGCCATAGCTCTCACAAGAAACCTCAGGGATGTGTGCTCTCAAGGTGGGTTCAAATTGACCAAGTGGGTCAGCAACAGCCGCACTGTACTAGCTTCTATCCCTGATGAACACAAAGCCAAGCAGATAAAAGAACTGGACCTGGACAGAGAAAAGCTGCCTGTTGAAAGAGCACTTGGAATCCGATGGAACATTGAAAGGGATGTGTTTAACTTCCAGGTCACTGTCAAGAACAGACCCCTTACAAGAAGAGGTATTCTCTCAACTGTCAGCTCTATTTATGATCCATTAGGTTTCCCTCGCCCCATTCGTATTAAAGGCAAAAGCAAATTCTTCAAGTGCTCTGCAAGCTAAAGTGTGGATGGGACGGAGTCATCCCTGAAGAACACTCTATTTCATGGAAGAGATGGCTCTCAGAGCTGGACCAGCTCTCCAGATTCCAGATCAACAGGTGTATGATGCCGGAGAACTTTGGTCAAATCAAGACCGCACAGCTGCATCACTTCGGTGATGCAAGTGAACAAGGTTATGGCACGGCAAGCTACCTTAGGTTCACAAACGTTATGGAAAAGGTCCACATCGCATTCATACTGGGGAAATCAAGGGTGACTCCACTCAAGCAGATGACGATCCCCAGACTGGAACTTGCTGCAAGCAACATTGGCAGTGCGAGTGGACAGGATGTTAAGGTTGGAGCTCCAGATTGAACTTGAGGAGTCAACTTTCTGGACAGACAGCCAGTCGGTGCTAAAATACATCATAGCGATACCAAGAGATTCCATACTTTTGTGGCTAATAGGGTTGCTATGATCCGTGACCTATCGAAAGCAAAACAGTGGAGGTATTTGAACTCCAAACACAACCCAGCCGATGATGCCTCAAGAGGATTACATGTTGAAACTTTCCTGAACTCAAAGAGATGGCGCAAAGGACCAGAATTCCTGGAGAAAACAGAAACACAATGGCCGAAAGTCCCGAAGGAGCTTGGCTCCATCCCTCCAGATGATCCAGAGGTGAGAAAAGACGTCATCGTAAACAGTACATGTGTGGAAGAAAAGAGTCCGACCAGCAAACTGATTGAGTACTATTCAACATGGAACAGCTTGAAGAAAGCAGTTGCCTGGATGCTGAAACTGAAGAGACTTCTACTACAGTTAAGCCAGAAAAAGGAAAGTTCTCACCCAAACTGATCCAGGATCAGATCAGAGTCTGACAAACTCACTGAAGGAACAAATTGACAAGTTCAAACTGACGTTTGGAAAAGAAAGTCTGTCTGTAGATGACCTAGATGAAGCAGAAAAGGTCATCATTCGATTTGAGCAACGACAGCACTTTAAACAAGAAATTGCACTAGTTGTAAAAGGAAAACAATGTGCCAAGAGAAGCGGCTCAATCTGTAAGCTTGATACAATAGTTGACAATGGCATTCTGAGAGTAGGAGGAAGGTTAAGCAAAGCTGCTATGCCTACGGAACTAAAGAATCCTATGATCCTGCCCAAAGACTCCTACATCTCCAGACTGATCTTACTCCACATCCATGAGCAGGTTGGCCACTCTGGGAGAGGTCACATGCTTTCTAGAATTCGCCAGCGATATTGGATACCCTGTGCCAACTCCTTAGCAAGGAAGATCCTTAAGAGCTGTGTCTTCTGCAGGCGGATGCAAGCTAGAGCTGGGGAACAGAAGATGGCTGACCTTCCACAAGATCGGGTAGCACCTGATTTGCCGCCTTTCACCCATGTGGGCATAGATTACTTTGGCCCCATAGAGGTGAGAGAGCGAGGCCGCGTTCATGTGAAGCGGTATGGTGTGATCTTTACTTGCCTTGTGAGTCGAGCTGTCCATCTAGAAGTTGCTAGTTATCTGGATACTGATTCCTGCATCAATGCCCTGCGAGGTTCATCTGTCAGAAGGGCCCAGTAACAAGTATGAACAGACAATGGCACCAACTTTGTTGGAACACACAGAGAGCTAGGAGAAGCTCTGAAAGAGCTGGATCACAACAAGATTCAAAATAAATTACTGAAGGAAGGGAGTGACATGGTCATTCAACCCCCTCCTCTGGAGCCCACCATGGGGGGTTGGGAGAGGTTGATCCGACTGGTGAAAAAGATCCTCTATTCAGTCCTTAAAGAGCAAGTACTGGATGATGAGGCTTTGCAGACAGCCTTGTGTGAAGTTGAGGCGATTATGAACGACAGACCAATCACTACTGTAACAAATGACCCTAACGATCTAGAACCCCTGACTCGAACCATCTGCTTCATCTGAAAGCAAAGCCAGTCCTGCCACCAGGACTATTCCAGAGAAGTGACCTATACTCACAAGGAGATGGAAGCAAGTACAATATATCACTGACCTCTTCTGGAAGAGATGGATCAGGGGAGTATCTTCCACTTATGCAGGAGCGAGAACAAGTGGAACAAAACTAAGAGAAACTTCAGTCCTGGTGACCTTGTGGTCATCGTCGATGACACCGCCCAAGGAACTCTTGGCTAATGGGGCGTGTGGTGAAGGCTTTGCCAGGGGCCAAAGGTCTTGTCCGGAGCGTCATGGTTAAGACTAAGACCAATATCCCTACAGAGACCTATCAATAAACTCTGTCTGCTCCTTGAGGCGACGAAGTGAGTCACACACACACACACACAGTGCTCCATCTTTGAATCACGTGCACCTCTGATTCGTTGATGTCGTACTCTTACATTCTTTGATGTCATACATTTTTTGGACGTCAAACTCTTGACATTTTTGGAAGTTGAACACCTTTACACTTCAACTCAGACTGAGATCTATGGACTATTTTCCATATGGCACCTTGTATATTTGTATATAGCTATGAACTGTAATGGTGCTCGGGTATAGAATGTTTTTGTATTGGCTCTACGTTTGAATATTAAGTAATTGTTGTGCATTCAGTGCAGTCAACAATTAGGGCCGGTATGTTAGAGCCGATTTGGGCATATTTTGTATAAAAGACTGAACATACTGAGTTCCATGTACATTTGTGTAAATATATTAAATATTAATGTATATGATGAAATATTAGGTACGTACCTTTATGATTTATTTACCGGATTGAGATATATTCATTTGTTATTAGTGTAACTCAGTTTTTGGCCCCCCCCTCTTGCCCCATTCATTGTACTGTGTTAATTGTGTTAGTATAAAGGCAGGAAGTTGGGCCTTCGGGGAGGGGGAGTCCTTGCTAGATGCAGGGAGCGGTATAGTTTTTGACCATATAGACATACAGAAATACAGACAGACAGGTCATATTATATTATGTATTTGCATTTCAAGTAATCTCTGCTTTAGTTGATTGGAGAATACCTTTTTGTTAGATAAGAAGAATAAACATTTTTGTTGCACTATATCCCTGGATCTCATTGAATGTTTGGCCGTTTGGAACGTTGAGTGTGGACTGTATGCGTCCGAAACAACCCGCTTCAGGCTAGGGCAGTGGCTATGGTAAAGAGGAAGGGAAGCCACTACACTACATTATAAGTTTAATAGGCTATAGACTACATTATAACAGTTTAATAGGC
>NW_025536867.1:0-47826 GCF_020615455.1 Coregonus clupeaformis
ATTTGACCTGTCTATAGGGCATGGCGTGTTTGTTAACGTGGTATTCATATTTCATCAAAGCACATTTCTATTAGATATTTGCGCCATTTAGCCTATTTGATCCCGAAACACAGCGTCTGTCGGTTGGCGTTGTCATAATTCTTCGCCCGGTAGGCTACGGAAAAGCCAGAGGCGCTCTCTGCTGTTTGAGCTACGTGATTTATGTTCCAGATGACTTTGGCACAAGCGCTCTTCTCTCCAGCAGCATCATGGACAAGATACATATTGTGTGCCCCGCCCAAAGTCGGCGCTGCTTATCATGGGGCGGCATCAGCGCGCCTTAATATCCCATGTGCCACTGGGGGTGAGAAAGTTTTCATTGTTTTTGGGGCAAGAATTTTTGTGAGGTGTGTTGGCGTTGTGTCTCGGTCAGTTTACGAAAATGCCGCCCTCCTTAATCTTTAGCTCTAGGGGCCGACCTAATGCAGGATGGTTTCCACTATTAAGGCCATAGTTGGGAAGTCTAAAGCCACTGGAACAGGGGTCCAACTAGCCAGGTAGAAAAGCATGTATATCTTGTCCCCACAGTGAGGAAGATGGTCCCGGTCGCAAAAAAAAAGATGGTGAAGTGCTGTGTGGATAATTCCAGAACTTGGTTGAATCTTGGAGTCACAAAGTCTCTTGGTCTATTATTAAATACCGCCTCCACATCAACAGTCTCTCCAGTTGGCAGAAAAAATAAGCTTGCTAAAAGGGCATTGGCACTTTGGATTGGAGGGGGTGCTATGGGAATGAGATGCAAATAAGGTGTTTGGATTCCGCCAGTGGTGGGAAGAAAGCACCAGAAAAAGAACCCTGTAAAATATGGTGGTGGATCTTTGTGTTATGGGGCTGTTTTGCTTCCTACTGGTCCTCCCTTGTCAAGGTCAACAGCATCATGGACTTTACCAAGTTCCAGGACATTTTAGCCCCAAAGCCTGGTTGCACTCTGTCAGCAGGCTGAAACTCGGCCTCAAGTGGATCTTCCAGCAAGACAATGACCCCAAGCACACATAGAAATCCCTACAAGAAATGGTTAATTGGCCACAACATGTAAATGTTGCAATGGCAATCTCAGTCTCGGACTTGAACCCCATTAAAAACCTGTGGTTTGAATTGAAGAGAAGCAGTCCATAAGTGCAGACAAGAAAGGATATTAAAGGATCTGTAGATTCTGTATGGAGGAATGGTCTAAGATCCCTCCCAGGTAGCTTAGTGGTTAAAGCGTTGTGCCAGTAGAAAGGTCGTTGGTTCTACATCCCGAGCCGACTAGGTGAAAAATCTGTCGATGTGCCTTCGAGCAAGACACTTAACCCGGAATTGCTCTGGATAAGAGTGTCTGCTAAATGACCCAAAAATATATATATAATAATGAAAAATGTGTTCTGCAATCTCATTGCAAGGGACTAAACAGGGGTGTGAATCATGTATTACTTGTTAAACAAAATCTCCTTCCCTGAGCAGTTGTGTTAGTATAAAATAACATCAAACTGTTTTGGAGCATACAATATAGCCCTCAGTATTTGTACAATTTATTTTATACAGTCAATTTTTGCTAAATGTTATCCAAAGGTGGCAATAATTTTGGAGGTGACTGCTACCTCATCCATCTCTCCATCCTGAGACATCTTAAGACATACCTCATCCATCTATCATCCTGAGACATCTTAAGACATACCTCATCCATCTGTCATCCTGAGACATCTTAAGACATACCTCATCCATCTCTCATCCTGAGACATCCTAAGACATACCTCATCCATCTGTCATCCTCAGACATCTTAAGACATACCTCATCCTCTGTCATCCTGAGACATCTTAAACATACCTCATCCATCTGTCATCCTGAGACATCCTAAGACTTACCTCATCCATCTGTCATCCTGAGACATCTTAAGACATACCTCATCCATCTGTCATCCCCTCAGGCATCTTCAGACATACCTCATCCCAGCTCTGTCATCCCTCATCCTATTTCAGTCTCCGGCGTGTGTGAGATGGGATTCCCGTAGATTTCCTCTTGGCTGGGGATACTCCCCTGAATCTCCCATCCCATAAAGCTATACCTCACATAGCTACATTAGTCATTGAGCCTCAACGTAGTGTACTCGGCACAACAGCGCATTGAACAATAACTCCACAACTAAAAATCCATGCAGTGTTGCTCTGAACACCATAAAACCATATTGTTAGTGTTGACTATAATGACATTTGTATTATAATGACATGCCAAGTGAACTTAATATATTTAATTATTGTCCTGGCCAAAAGCCATAATGCTAAACAAAACTTGATAATCGTTCACTGGAGTTGGTGAAATAATCTGCATGTTCCAAGCAACAATCTCTCATCTAAAATCCCAGTCCATCCCCCTCCTCCAGATTATTGTGAATATAAATGAGGTATATTAAAATCTGATCCATCCCCTCCTCCAGATGAATATAAATGAGTATATTAAAAGCCCAGTCATCCCTCTCTACGAATGATTCTTGACCTGGTAGAAAATATAACCCATGTTTTTGTCTCCTCCTCCATCCATCACTCGAGAAAGCAGTATTACGCCCTGGTGGTTGTTCTGGTGTTAAGGGCCTAGTGGTTGTTCTGGTATTAACCCGTATAGTGGTTGTTCTTGGTGTTAACCCATAGTGGTTGTTCTGGTGTTAACCCTGGTGGTGTTCTGGTGTTAACGTATAGTGGTTGTTCTGGTGTTAACCCGTATAGTGGTTGTTCTGGTGTTAACCCCTGGTGGTTGTTCTGGTGTTAACCCCTGGTGGTTGTTCTGGTGTTAACCCTTGTGGTGGTTGTTCTGGTGGTAGGGCCTAGTGGTTGTTCTGGTGTTAACCCCTAGTGGTTGTTCTGGTGTTAACCCCTGGTGGTTGTTCTGGTGTTAACCCGCTCATAGTGGTTGTTCTGGTGTTAACCCCTGGTGGTTGTTCTGGTGTTCCCATAGTGGTTTTGTTCTGGTGTTAACCCATAGGGATTGTTCTGGTGTTAACCCATGGTGGTTGTTCTGGTGTTAACCCATGGTGGTTGTTCTGGTGTTAAGCGCATGGTGGTTGTTCTGGTGTTAACCCATAGTGGTTGTTCTGGTGTTAGCCCATGTGGTAGTTCTGGTGTTAACCCGTGGTGGTTTGTTCTGGTGTTAGGCCCTG
Organism: Coregonus clupeaformis; assembly: GCF_020615455.1. NCBI lineage: Eukaryota > Metazoa > Chordata > Actinopteri > Salmoniformes > Salmonidae > Coregonus > Coregonus clupeaformis. The sequence goes on from NW_025536867.1 coordinate 3,171, forward strand.
GTGGTTCGTTCTGGTGTTAACCCGTATAGTGGTTGTTCTGGTGTTAACCTTATAGTGGTTGTTCTGGTGTTAGCCTGTATAGTTGGTTGTTCTGGTGTTAGCCAGTATAGTGGTTGTTCTGGTGTTAGCCTCTTATAGTGGTTGTTCTGGTGTTACCTAGTGGTTGTTCTGGTGTTAGCCCGTATAGTGGTTGTTCTGGTGTTAACCCCTAGTGGTTGTTCTGGTGTTAAGCCCCTAGTGGTTGTTCTGGTGTTAACGTATAGTGGTTGTTCTGGTGTTAACCCTGGTGGTTGTTCTGGTGTTAACCCGTGGTGGTTGTTTGGTGTTAACCCCTGGTGGTTGTTCTGGTGTTAACCGTATGGTGGTTGTTCTGGTGTTAACCCTAGTGGTTGTTCTGGTGTTAACCCATAGTGGTTGTTCTGGTGTTAACCCTAGCGGTTGTTCTGGTGTTAACCCATAGTGGTTGTTCTGGTGTTAGCCCGTATAGTGGTTGTTCTGGTGTTAACCCATAGTGGTTGTTCTGGTGTTAACCCGTAGTGGTTGTTCTGGTGTTAACCTGTATAGTGGTTGTTGGTGTTAACCCATGGTGGTTTGTTCTGGTGTTAACCCATAGTGGTTGTTCTGGTGTTAGCCTGTATAGTGGTTGTTCTGGTGTTAGCCCGTATTGGTTGTTCTGGTGTTAACCCATAGTGGTTGTTCTGGTGTTAACCCGTAGTGGTTGTTCTGGTGTTAACCCGTATGAGTGGTTTGTTCTGGTGTGTAACCTGTTAGTGGTTGTTCGTTAACCCATAGTGGTTGTTCTGGTGTTACCCGTATAGTGGTTGTTCTGGTGTTAACCGTATAGTGGTTGTTCTGGTGTTAACCTGTATAGTGGTTGTTCTGGTGTTAACCCTTATAGTGGTTGTTCTGGTGTTGGCTCCCTAGTGGTTGTTCTGGTGTTAACCCGTATGGTGGTTGTTCTGGTGTTAGCCCTATAGTGGTTGTTCTGGTAGTTAACCCGTATAGTGGTTGTTCTGGTGTTAACCCGTATAGTGGTTGTTCTGGTGTTAACCCGTATAGTGGTTGTTCTGGTGTTAACCCATAGTGGTTGTTCTGGTGTTAACCCATAGTGGTTGTTCTGGTGTTAACCCGCGGTGGTTGTTCTGGTGTTAACCCCGTCGTGGTTGTTCTGGTGTTAACCCATAGTGGTTGTTCTGGTGTTAACCTATGGTGGTTGTTCTGGTGTTAACCCATAGTGAGTTGTTCTGGTGTTAACCCGTATGGTGGTTGTTCTGGTGTTAACCCATAGTGGTTGTTCTGGTGTTAACCCGTATAGTGGTTGTTCTGGTGTTAACCCAGTATAGTGGTTGTTCTGGTGTTAACCCAGTGTAGTGGTTGTTCTGGTGTTAGCCCGTATAGTGGTTGTTCTGGTGTTAACCCATGGTGGTTGTTCTGGTGTTAACCCATAGTGGTTGTTCTGGTGTTAACCCATAGTGGTTGTTCTGGTGTTAACCCGTATAGTGGTTGTTCTGGTGTTAACCCATGGTGGTTGTTCTGGTGTTAACCCATGGTGGTTGTTCTGGTGTTAACCCATAGTGGTTGTTCTGGTGTTAGCCCGATATAGTGGTTGTTCTGGTGTTAACCCATAGTGGTTGTTCTGGTGTTAGCCACCCGTGTAGTGGGTTGTTCTGGTGTTAGCCATTACTGGTGGTTGTTCTGGTGTTAACCCGTATGGTGGTTGTTCTGGTGTTAACCCGTATAGTGGTTGTTCTGGTGTTAACCCCGTATAGTGGTTGTTCTGGTGTTAACCCGTATAGTGGTTGTTCTGGTGTTAACCCATTATGGTGGTTGTTCTGGTGTTAACCCATAGTGGTTGTTCTGGTGTTAGCCCTTATGGTGGTTGTTCTGGTGTTAGACCCGTATAGTGGTTGTTCTGGTGTTAACCCGTGGTGGTTGTTCTGGTGTTAACCCATGGTGGTTGTTCTGGTGTTAGCCCGTGGTGGTTGTTCTGATGTTAGCCTGTATGTGGTTGTTCTGGTGTAAACCTGTATAGTGGTTGTTCTGGTGTTAACCCAGTATAGTGGTTGTTCTGGTGTTAACCCATAGTGGTTGTTTTGGTGTTAACCTGTATGAGTGGTTGTTCTGGTGTTAACCCGATAGTGGTTGTTCTGGTGTTACCATAGTGGTTGTTCTGGTGTTAACCCGTGGTGGTGTTCTGGTGTTAACCCGTATAGTGGTTGTTCTGGTGTTGACCGTATAGTGGTTGTTCTGGTGTTAACCCATATTGGTTGTTCTGGTGTTAACCCATGGTGGATTGTTCTGGTGTTAACCCATAGTGGTTGTTCTGGTGTTAAGCCAGTATAGTCGTTGTTCTGGTGTTAACCATTATAGTGGTTGTTTTGGTGTTAACCCGTATAGTAGTTGTTTTGGTGTTAACCCATAGTGGTTGTTCTGGTGTTAACCCATAGTGGTTGTTCTGGTGTTAGCCCATAGTGGTTGTTCTGGTGTTAACTTTCTGTATAGTGGTTGTTCTGGTGTTAACCCATAGTGGTTGTTTTGGTGTTAACCTTATAGGTTGTTCTGGTGTTAACCTGTATGGTGGTTGTTCTGGTGTTAACCCGTATAGTGGTTGTTCTGGTGTTAACCCCTGGTGGTTGTTCTGGTGTTAACCCATGGTGGTTGTTCTGGTGTTAACCCTTATAGTGGTTGTTCTGGTGTTAACCCCTAGTGGTTGTTCTGGTGTTAACCCGTGGTGGTTGTTCTGGTGTTACCGTGGTGGTTGTTCTGGTGTTAACCCATAGTGGATGTTCTGGTGTTGGGCGTATGGTGGTTGTTCTGGTGTTAACCGCGTATAGTGGTTGTTCTGGTGTTAACCCATTATAGTGGTTGTTCTGGTGTTAACCCGTATAATAGTTGTTCTGGTGTTAGCCCGTATAGTGGTTGTTCTGGTGTTAACCCGTATAGTGGTTGTTCTGGTGTTAGCCCGTGTGGTGGTTGTTCTGGTGTTCCATTATAGTGGTTGTTCTGGTGTTAGCCCATAGTGGTTGTTCTGGTGTTAACCCATGGTGGTTGTTCTGGTGTTAACCCATATAGTGGTTATTCTGGTGTTAACCCGTATAGTGGTTTGTTCTGGTGTTGTTAACCCATATAGTGGTTGTTCTGGTGTTACCCGTATAGTGGTTGTTCTGGTGTTAACCCGTATAGTGGTTGTTCTGGTGTTAACCGTAGTGGTTGTTCTGGTGTTAACCCGTATGGTGGTTGTTCTGGTGTTAACCCATAGTGGTTGTTCTGGTGTTAACCCATGGTGGTTGTTCTGATGTTAACCCATAGTGGTTTGTTCTGAGTGTTACCCATGGTGGTTGTCTGGTGTTAACCCATAGTGGTTGTTCTGGTGTTAACCCATATAGTGGTTGTTCTGGTGTTAGCCATTATAGTGGTTGTTCTGGTGTTAGCCCATATGGTGGTTGTTTTGGTGTTAACCCGTGGTGGTTGTTCTGGTATTAAGCCGTTCTGGTGGTTTTTCTGGTGTTAACCCGTCGTGGTTGTTCTGGTGTTAACCCAGTATAGTGCTTGTTGTGGTGTTAACCCACTTAGTGGTTGTTCTGGTGTTAACCCATGGTGGTTGTTCTGGTGTTAGCCCGTATAGTGGTTGTTCTGGTGTTGATAGCCGTGTAGTGGTTGTTCTGGTGTTAACCCATAGTGGTTGTTCTGGTGTTAACCCATAGTGGTTGTTCCTGTGTTAACCCATGGTGGTTGTTCTGGTGTTAACCCGTATAGTGGTTGTTCTGGTGTTAACCCGTATAGTGGTTGTTCTGGTGTTAGCCCAGTATAGTGGTTGTTCTGGTGTTAACCGTATAGTGGTTGTTCTGGTGTTAACCCATAGTGGTTGTTCTGGTGTTAGCCCGTGGTGGTTGTTCTGGTGTTAACCTGTGAGTGGTTGTTCTGGTGTTATCCCATAGTGGTTGTTCTGGTGTTGCCCATAGTGGTTGTTCCTGTGTTAACCCATAGTGGTTGTTCTGGTGTTAACCGTATGGTGGTTGTTCTGGTGTTAGCCTTTAGTGGATTGTTCTGTGTTAACCCAGTATGGTGGTTTGTTCTGGTGTTAACCGTATGGTGGTTGTTCTGGTGTTAACCCATGGTGGTTGTTCTGGTGTTAACCCGTAGTGGTTGTTCGGTGTTCCGCAGTATAGTGGTTGTTCTGGTGTTATCCATAGTGGTTGTTCTGGTGTTAACCCGTATAGTGGTTGTTCTGTTGTTAACCCATAGTGGTTGTTCTGGTGTTAGCCCGTATCGTGGTTGTTCTGGTGTTAAGCCAAGTGGTTGTTCTGGTGTTAACCTGTCTGGTGGTTGTTCCTGTGTTAACCCATAGGGTTGTTTGGTGTTAACCCGTATAGTGGTTGTTCTGGTGTTAACCCGTGTAGTGGTTGTTCTGGTGTTAACCAGTATAGCGGTTGTTCTGGTGTTAACCTGTATAGTGGTTGTTCCTGTGTGTTAATCCATAGTGGTTGTTCTGGTGTTTAACCCGTATAGTGGTTGTTCTGGTGTTAAGCCGTAGGTGGTTGTTCTGGTGTTAACCGTATGGTGGTTGTTCTGGTGTTAGCCCGTATGGTGCGTTGTTCTGAGTGTTAGCCCGTATAGTGGTTGTTCTGGTGTTTACCCAGTATAGTGGTTGTTCTGGTGTTAACCCATAGTGGTTGTTCTGGTGTTAACCCTAGTGGTTGTTCTGGTGTTAACCCGTAGTGGTTGTGGTGTTAACCTGTATGGTGGTTGTTCTGGTGTTAGCCTGTATAGTGGTTGTTCTGGTGTTAACCCATAGTGGTTGTTCTGGTGTTCCCGTTGTTCTGGTGTTAGCCCGTCTAGTGGTTGTTCTGGTGTTAACCCATAGTGGTTGTTCTGGTGTTACCGTGTGGGTTGTTCTGGTGTTAACCCGTGGTGGTTGTTCTGTGTTAACCCATGGTGGTTGTTCTGGTGTTAACCCATAGTGGTTGTTCTGGTGTTAACCCTAGTGGTTGTTCCGGTGAGGCGACTTACAGTTAGTGAGTGCTACATTTTTCGTTTTCCTGCTGGGCCCCCGTGGGGAACGCGAGACCCACAACCCTGGCGTTGCAAGCGCCATGCTCCACCAACTGAGCTACAGGGACAGTTATAGTATTATTCAACTATTTATTTTTTTCAATCTCAATCAATTCAGTTTCAATCAAAAGCTCAAACTGGAATACGTATAAAACCAACTATTATCATCAAAAACCTTTCAATACTCAATCACATATATACACGTATTGAAATTCTATACCTGGTACCAGGATTCAATACCTCAATACATTTCCCCCTTTAACCCAATGAAAAGAAACAAAATAACTCAGTCCCAAATAAATACTCGCGTTCTGAATTCAAACAAGGTGTCGGTTCCGCTTTCCGCATACGTGACCCGAGTGTCTCCAGAAAAGCTCTCTACAAAGCGTTATAGCGTTATCAAAGCGTTATAAAGCGTTAGGTGCGTAATCTACGTGCGTGTGCGGGGGAGTCAGATTCTTTTTTTAGAGCAACATGCACCTTTGGTAAGATGTCCGCATACAGTATGTTCCATTTTGAAAAACAAGAAAAAAAGCAACAATATTGCTGTTCGTCCCTCGAGGCGCCTATATCAACTTAACATAGCCAGTACACTTCCTCAAAATAATCAAATTCATCTAAATCACTCGCGAAATCTATAATTCATTTAGTGTTTTTTGCAGAGGTTTTGTGGCGCAATTTTCGTTAACTAAGCAGTTTGGTGCGTTATTTCTTAAATGATAGTGTATTAACAAACAGTTCATCGAACAATAACCCGATGAATGGGGTGGCGACTTCGCTTCGACTTCGACCAAGCCTCAAGAAAATACGTGTGTTAGAACAGCCGAAACCCCCCTGCAGAACACCAAAGCAGACAAAACATCACATAATGTAGTCATAGTATATCCACAAACTCTTTCAACTGGGAAGCATCTGGTAAGTTAATACCTCGCCGGTCCAGACTCCCAAATAGCAACATTCACAAGGGGGGACAGAGGTTCTTGTTGTCTTCTCATTGTGGTGAAAGCAAATAAAGAGGCTCTCGTCTTCCTTGCTATGCAAGTTGCTAAACACTGCAAGCTAGCTATCCTTTTAGCTTCCCACATCTCCAAGTTGGCTAAACCACAGACCGTTATAAATATATCGTTGGCTTACCACTGCTAGCTAGCCTTTTAGCTTCCACATCTCCAAGCTGGCTAAACCACAGAGCGTTGTAAATATATAGTTGGCTAAACACTGTAAGCTAGCTAGCCTTTTAGCTTCACACATCTCCAAGTGGCTAAACCACAGAGCGTTATAAATATATTGATTGGCTAAACACTGGAACTAGCTATCCTTTTAGCTTCACACATCTCCAAGTTGGCTAAGCCACAGAGCGTTATAAATATATCGTTGGCTAAACACCTGGAAGCTAGCTATCGCTTTTTAGCTTCACACATCTCCAAGTGGTAAACACAGCGTTATAAATATATCGTTGGCTAAACACTGGAAGCTAGCTAGCCTTTTTGCTTCACACATCTCCAAGTTAGCTAAACCACAGACCGTTATAAATATATGTTGGCTAAACACTTGCAAGCTAGCTAGCTTTTTAGCTTCACACATCTCTCCCAAGTTGGCTAAACCACAAGCGTTATTTTTATTTTTTAAATTTTTATTTCACCTTTATTTAACCAGTAAACCAGTTGAGAACAAGTTTCTCATTTACACTGCTGGCTTGGCCAAGATAAAAAAGCAGTGCGATAAAACAACAACACAGAGTTACATATGGGGTAAAACAAAACAAAGTCCAGAAAATACAACAGAAATACATATATATACAGTGTGTGCAAATTTAGCAAGTTAGTGGAGGTAAGGCAATAAAATAGGTATAGTGCAAAATAATTACAATTAGTATTAACACTGGAATGATAGATGTGCAAGAGATGATGTGGCGCAGTGGTCTAAGGCACTGCATGTAATGCTAGCTGTGCCACTAGAGATCCTGGTTCAAATCCAGGCTCTGTCAGAAGCCGGGCGCGACCAGAGACCCATGGGGCGGTGCGTAATTGGCCCAGCGTCGTCCAGGGTAGGGAAGGAATGGCCGGCAGGGATGTAGCTCAGTTGATAGAGCATGGCGTTTGCAAAGCCGGGTTGTAGGTTCAATTCCCACAGGGGGTATAAAAAGAACAAAAAAAGTATAATAATAATGTGACTAAACTGTAAGTCGCTCTGGATAAGAGCGTCTGCTAAATGACTTAAATGTAAATGTAAAAAATGTGAAATAGAGATACTGGGGTACAAATGAGCAAAATAAATAACAATATAGGGATGAGGTAGTTGGGCGGGCTAATTTCAGATGGGCTGTGTACAGGTGCAGTGATCGGTAAGGTGCTCTGACAACTGATGCTTAAAGTTAGTGGGGGAGATAAGTGTCTCCAGCTTCAGAGATTTTAGCAATTTGTTCCAGTCATTGGCAGCAGAGAACTGGAAGGAATTGCGGCCAAAGGAAGTGTTGGCTTTGGGGATGACCAGTGAGATATACCCGCTGGAGCGCAGACTACGGGTGGGTGTTGCTATGGTGACCAATGAGCTAAGATAAGTGGGATTTGCCCAGCAGTGATTTATAGATGGCCTGGAGCCAGTGGGTTTGGCGACGAAATGTAGTGAGGACCAGCCAACAAGAGCGTACAGGTCACAGTGGTGGGTATTATATGGGGCTTTGGAGACAAAACGGATGGCACTGTGATAGACTACATCCAATTTGCTGAGTAGAGTGTTGGAGGCTATTTTGTAAATGACATCGCCGAAGTCAGGGATCGAGGATAGTCAGTTTTACGAGGGCATGTTTGGCAGCGCATGAGTGAAGGAGGCTTTGTTGCGAAATAGGAAACCGATTCTAGATTTAACTTTGGATTGGAGATTCTTAATGTGAGTCTGGAAGGAGAGTTTACAGTCTAACCAGACACCTAGATATTTGTAGTTGTCCACATACTCTAGGTCAGACCACGTAGAGTAGTGATTCTAGTCGGGGTAGGGTGCAAGCAGCGTTCGGTTGAAGAGCATGCATTTAGTTTTACTAGTGTTTAAGAGCAGTTGGAGGCTACTGAAGGAGTGTTGTATGGCATTGAAGCTCGTTTGGAGGTTTGTTAACACAGTGTCCAATGAAGGGCCAGATGTATACAAAAATGGTGTCGTCTGCGTGAGGTGGATCTGAGAGTCACCAGCAGCAAGAGCGACGTCATTGATATACACAGAGAAAAGAGTCGGCCCAAGAAGTGAACCCTGTGGCACCCCCCATAGAGACTGCCATAGGTCCAGACAACAGGCCCTCCGATTTGACACATTGAACTCTATCTGAGAAGTAGTTGGTGAACCAGGCGAGGCAGTCATTTGAGAAACCAAGGCTATTTAGTCTGCCAATAAGAATGCGGTGGTTGACAGAGTCGAAAGCCTGGCCAGGTCAATGAATCATAACGGCTGCACAGTACTGTCTATTATCGATCGCGGTTATAATATCGTTTAGGACCTTGAGCGTGGCTGAAGTGCACCCATGACCAGCTCGAAACCGGATTGCATAGCGGAGAAGGTACGGTGGGTATTCGAAATGGTCGGTGATCTGTTTGTTGACTTGGCTTTCAAAACTTTTTGAAAGGCAGGGCGGATGGATATGGGTCTGTAACAGTTTGGATCTAGCGTGTCACCCTCTTTGAAGAGGGGGATGACGCGGCAGCTTTCCAATCTCTGGGGATCTCAGACATTACGAAAGAGAGGTTGAACAGGCTAGTAATAGGGGGTTGCGACAATTTGGCGGCTAGTTTTAGAAAGAAAGGGTCCAGATTGTCTAGCCCAGATGATTTGTGAGGTCCAGATTTTGCAGCTCTTTTAGAACATCAGCTGTCTGGATTTGTGTGAAGGAGAAGCGGGGGGGCATGGGCAAGTTGCAGCGGAGGGTGCAGAGCTGGTGGCCGGGGTAGTGGTAGCCAGGTGGAAAGCATGGCCAGCCGTAGCAAAATGCTTGTTGTAATTCTCGATTATTGTAGATTTATCGGTGGTGATAGTGTTTCCTAGCCTCAGTGCAGTGGGCAGCTGGGAGGAAGTGCTCTTATTTTCCATGGACTTTACAGTGTCCCAAAACTTTTTGGAGTTAGTGCTACAGGATGCAAATTTCTGTTTGAAAAAGTTAGCCTTTGCTTTCCTAACTGCTTGTGTATATTGGTTCCTAACTTCCCTGAAAAGTTGCATATCGCGGGGGCTATTTGATGCTAATGCAGTACGCCACAGGATGTTTTTTGTGCTGGTCAAGGGCAGTCAAGTCTGAGGAGAACCAGGGGCTATATCTGTTCTTAGTTCTGTATTTTTGAATGGGGGCATGTCTATTTAAGATTGAGAGGAAATTACTTTTAAAGAACAACCAGGCATCCTCTACTGACGGAATGAGATCTATATCCATCCAGGATACCTGGGCCAGGTCAATTAGGAAGGCCTACTCGCTGAAGTGTTATAAATATATCGTTGGCTGAACACTGGAAGCCACCTATCCTTTTAGCTTCACACATCTCCAAGTTGGCTAAACCACAGACCGTTATAAATATATCGTTGGCTAAACACTGCAAGCTAGCTAGCCTTTTAGCTTCACACATCTCCAAGTTGGCTAAACCAAAGACCGTTATGAATACACTGCTCAAAAAAATAAAGGGAACACTAAAATAACACATCCTAGATCTGAATGAATGAAATAATCATATTAAATACTTTTTTCTTTACATAGTTGAATGTGCTGACAACAAAATCACACAAAAATTATCAATGGAAATCAAATGTATCAACCCATGGAGGTCTGGATTTGGAGTCACCCTCAAAATTAAAGTGGAAAACCACACTACAGGCTGATCCAACTTTGATGTAATGTCCTTAAAACAAGTCAAAATGAGGCTCAGTAGTGTGTGTGGCGTCCACGTGCCTGTATGACCTCCCTACAACGCCTGGGCATGCTCCCTGATGAGGTGGCAGATGGTCTCCTGAGGGATCTCCTCCCAGACCTGGACTAAAAGCATCCGCCAACTCCTGGACAGTCTGTGGTGCAACGTGGCGTTGGTGGATTGAAGCGAGACATGATGTTCCAGATGTGCTCAATTGGATTCAGGTCTGGGGAACGGGTGGGCCAGTCCATAGCATCAATGCCTTCCTCTTGCAGGAACTGCTGACACACTCCAGCCACATGAGGTCTAGCATTAGGGAGGAACCCAGGGCCAACCGCACCAGCATATGGTCTCACAAGGGGTCTGAGGATCTCATCTCGGTACCTAATGGCAGTCAGGCTACCTCCGGGAGCACATGGAGGGCTGTGCGGCCCCCCAAAGAAATGCCACCCCACACCATGACTGACCCACCGCCAAACCGGTCATGCTGGAGGATGTTGCAGGCAGCAGAACGTTCTCCACGGCGTCTCCAGACTCTGTCACGTCTGTCACATGTGCTCAGTGTGAACCTGCTTTCATCTGTGAAGAGCACAGGGCGCCAGTGGCAAATTTGCCAATCTTGGTGTTCTCTGGCAAATGCCAAACGTCCTGCACAGTGTTGGGCTGTAAGCACCTGTGGACGTCGGGCCCTCATACCACCCTCATGGAGTCTGTTTCTGACCGTTTGAGCAGACACATGCACATTGCTACCACTAGAGTGAAAGCACCGCCAGCATTCAAAAGTGACCAAAACATCAGCCAGGAAGCATAGGAACTGAGAAGTGGTCTGTGGTCACCACCTGCAGAACCACTTCTTTATTGGGGGTGTCTTGCTAATTGCCTATAATTTCCACCTGTTGTCTATTCCATTTGCACAACAGCATGTGAAATTTATTGTCAATCAGTGTTGCTTCCTAAGTGGACAGTTTGATTTCACAGAAGTGCGATTGACTTGGAGTTACATTGTGTTGTTTAAGTGTTCCCTTAATTTGTTTGAGCAGTGTACTAACCTCCCCTGTTATTGTCATGGTGAGAGGTTAGCATGTCTTCGGGTATTTGTGCGATTCATTGTTCACGCATTCATTCAGAATTATCCGTAATCATGATTTATGATATACAGTATCTATATTACTGTACCTGTATACGGCTGTTGCCCCAGTCGGCTACGCCTGTAGGAGCGTTAAACTGACCGTTGCCCTCTCCATTAGATCCAAACTTCAACAGCAGCTCTCCCTCTGGGGTGAACACCTGGGAGGGAGGGAGTGAGGAGGGGAAATGGGGACTTTTTTATTGAACCAGGACTTTTTCCTATTCATTCTATTGGGTTAACGAAAGTCACGTTTGAGGCATTTAGTTGATCCACCAGACCTTCTGAACATTGGGTGGAAGTCTTACCTTGACTGAGTGGTTGAGAAAGTCTGTCACTATGATCTCATTGTTGTTGTTGACGGCTGCAAAATGAGGACCTGGTTGGAAGAGATTAGGAGAAAGGAGGGAGGAGGTGGAGAGAGGAGGGAGAGGTGGAGCAAAGAGGAGAGCAGAGAGGAGGAGATGGAAGTATCATGACGCCTTCATCACCACCATCACCATCGTCATCACCATCGTCATCATCACCATCGTCATCACCATCACCACCACCACCATCACCTCGAACTGTTTGTCTCCGTTGCGCGGCTACCAAACTTAGTAAGGAGCTTGCCGGTTGGCTGGAAGATGAAGACGGTGCATGCCTTGTTGTCAACGATGATCACATGACCGTTCTGATCCACGGACACACCCTTCGGTCCCATCAGCCTACCAGAGCCCAGCTTGGCCTGACAGACAGACAGATGACAACCAATCAGAGGACAGGTTAGCCTGACATACAGATGACAACCAATCAGAAGACAGCTTGACAGATCAGAAAATAGAATACAGTTACCCTTCTGTCACCTGTAGGTTGAGGGGCAGATGCTCAAAGTATACCCCCCAAAAAATACAGTGCCTTCGGATAGTTCAGACCCCTTGACTTTTTCCTAATTTTTTTACAGCTTTATTCTAAAATGGATTAAATAAATAAAATGTCCTCAGCAATCTACACACAATACCCCATAATGCCAAAGCGAAAGGTATTTAAATCTTTGCAAATGTATAAAAAAATAAAAATAAAAAAAAAGTCTTCAGACCCTTTGCCATGAGACTGTTTGATCAGGTGAATCCTGTTTCCATTGATCATCCTTGAGATGTTTCTACAACTTGATTGGAGTCCACCAGCTTTAAATTCAGTTTATTGGACATGATTTGGAAAGGCACACACCTGTCAATATAAAGGTCCCACAGTTGACAGTGCATGTCAAAGCAAAAACCTAGCCATGAGGTTGAAGGAATTGTCCGTAGAGCTCCTAGGCAGGATTGTGTCGAGGCACAGATCTGGGGAAGGGTACCAAAACAATGTCTGCAGCATTGAAGGTCCCCAAGAACACAGTGGCCTCCATCATTCTTAAATGGAAGAAGTTTGGAACCACCAAGACTATTGCTAGAAATGGCCGCCCGGCCAAACTGAGAAGGTACCTTGGTCAGGGAGGTGACCAAGAACCCTATGGTCACTCTGACAGAGCTCTAGAGTTCCTCTGTGGAGATGGGAGAACCTTCCAGAAGGACAACCATCTCTGCAGCACTCCACCAATCAGGCCTTTATGGTAGAGTGGCCAGACGGAAGCCACTCCTCAGTAAAAGGCACGACAGCCCGCTTGGAGTTTGCCAAAAGGCACCTAAAGACTCTCAGACCATGAGAAACAAGATTCTCTGGTCTGATTTAACCAAGATTGAACTCTTTGGCCTGAATGACAAGCATCACGTCTGGAGGAAACCTGGCACCATCCCTACGGTGAAGCATGGTGGTGGCAGCATCATGCTGTGGGGATGTTTTTCAGCAGCAGGGACTGGGAGACTAGTCAGGATCGAGGCAAAGATGAACGGAGCAAAGTACAGAGAGATCCTTGATGAAAATCTGCTCCAGAGCGCTCAGGACCTCAGACTGGAGCGAAGGTTCACCTTCCAACAGGACAACGACCCTAAGCACACAGCCAAGACAACGCAGGTGTCTCTGAATGTCCTTGAGTGGCCCAGCCAGAGCCCGGACTTGAACCCGATCTAACATCTCTGAAGAGACCTGAAAATAGCAGCGGACTCTCCCCATCCAACCTGACAGAGCTTGAGAGGATCTTCAGAGAAGAATGGGAGAAACTCCCCAAATACTGGTGTGCCAAGCTTGTAGCGTCATACCCAAGAAGACTCAAGGCTGTAATCGCTGCCAAAGGTGCTTCAGCAAAGTACTGAGTAAAGGGTCTGAATACTTATGTAAATGTGATAGTTTTTTATTTGTAATACATTTATAAAAACCTGTTTTTGCTTTGTCATTATGGGGTATTGTCTGTAGATTGATGAGGGGGAAAAAACGATTTAATCAATTTTAGAATAAGGCTGTAAAGTAACAAAATGTGGAAAAAGTAAAGGAGTCTGAATACTTTCCGAAGGCACAGTATAAAGGAAAGGGCATTACAATCACACAATGTGATCATTATAGTTTTACATGTACTCGTTCCGCCCAGTTCGTATCTGTGTGTAAAACAGATTGGTAGACAGTTGTCATTTTATTTGAGCTCTCCTTTTACTGGGCCCAGTTGGTTTTACATTTACATTTTAGTCATTTAGCAGACGCTCTTATCCAGAGCGACTTACAGTTAGTGAATTTTTTTTTTTTTTTATATACTGGCCCCCCGTGGGAATCAAACCCACAACCCTGGCGTTTCAAACGCCATGCTCTATCAACTGAGCTACATCCCTGCCCGGCCATTCCCTCCCCTACCCTGGACGACGCTGGGCCAATTGTGCGCCGCCCATGAGTCTCCCGGTCGCGGCCGGCTGCGACAGAGCCTGGATTCGAACCAGGATCTCTAGTGGCACAGTTAGCACTGCGATGCAGTGCCTTAGACCACTGCGCCACTCAGGAGTTTTACATATATATTTACTTATGTGTAAATAATTCAACAAAATCATTTAGTATTGTGAAGGATATATTGAGTCTGTTGGTATTACATGGGTTGATATTAGCCCAGAGTTCTAGATTAGGCTACGGAGGGTCGGCTACGGAGGGTCGGCTACTGACGGTCGGCTACTGACGGTCGGCTACTGACGGTAGGTTACGGATGGTCGGCTACGGAGGGTCGGCTACGGACGGTAGGCTACGGACTGTAGGCTACGGACGGTAGGCTACGGACTAAGGATTGGACAATTATTGCAGTTTAAAAACAACTCATGAGACAACATAATGTGTACACCTGTTTTATTGACAACAAACCACAAAATCATTACTCAACATTTATGACCAACAAATAACTAATACTCATTTTACAGCAACAAATAATCTCCACAAAGTATTTGACTTTACCATAACAAGTTTTCAGTTAGGATGCTGACAGTATGGAGTAGCATTTTTGGTTTCATCTGATGTTTTGCCGATTAAAAAAAGATTCTCCGGGAGCACACCGAGGGCAATCTGTTTCCACATGCTAGATCGTTCCAGCCTTGTTCACCTTCAGAGGAAACACGGAACAGAAATTAACTCAGATGTTGTGTGTATCAGACTTATTTGTTGAAGTGGGCTGTGAATAAAGTTTAATTTGATGACTGGATAGTGAATGATAGTGGGCTTACTGTACCTCTTAAGTTCATCACAATACATGGCTCTCTGCCACCATTGTTATTGGGCTCTCCTTGAATCCAGTCCTGGTAATCAAACTTGGACCCATCACTCCAGAACCATAGCCTGTCCTGTGGGGAAGAAGTGAGGTCTCAGAATGAAAGAAATCCCACTGTGTCAGTGGATACTGAGCTATCTACACTCTCTTGAAAATGGGTTTCCAAAAGTGTTCCCTGGCTGTCCCCATAGGAGAACCCTTTTTGGTTCCAGGGTAGAACCCTTTTGGAAAAAAAGGTTATTCAAAGGGTTCTCCTCTGGGGACAGCCAAAGAACTGTTTTGTAGGTTCTAGATCCAATACTATTCCACTAAAACCCACTGTGTTAGTGAATACTGATCTATCTATCCTACAATACTAGCCCACTATACCCCGTGTGTTAGTGAATACTGATCTATCTATCCTACAATATGTGCTTCCATTAAGTATTAACTCAGGTGTGTGAAGACATGCAATCAATGAAAAATATATATACATTATTGATTTTGAAAATGTTGTATAATATTTATTTAAATTTGATCATGTAGATGGGAAGGAAAGAAATCCAATGTAATCTCTTTTTAGATTTAAATTTAAGGCAGCAAAATGTGAAGACTGTGCAAGGGTGTGTAGCGTTCACTAGCGACTGTATCAAGAGAATGCGCCGTCATTCCTACGGCTTCTGAGCTGGCGGACTCACTAAACACAAATTCTGAATTTCTACATGGTACATATGTCAACATGTGTGAAAAACAGCGCATTTCACGTTTTGTAGAAAAAATAGGAAGCTAAAAAGTATACCCGATGACATCTTCAACAGTTTCAAACACAGATTCGCGGGAGAACAAGAAAAACTCCCCTCCGGCCAAAAACTTCGATGAAGGTTTGAAACCACTGTTTTGGTTACTTTTAATCCTACCATGTAGAATTTTACTGGGTGACTTTCACTTGAGTCATTTTCTATTAAGGTATCTTAGCTGTGACTCAAGTCATGATAATTGGGTACCTTTACCAGTATTTCTTTAGGATCTTCAAACCCTCCAATCCAGGTAGGAGGAATTCACCAGTCCCGGAAAACACCACCCCCTGTAGAAATTGCGTGCTCCTCAGAGCTATGCACAGACGCCAGGGTTTGCTCCAAGGGAAATACAATGCCGCTAGAGAAAGCAGCAGAGAGGGACAAAAGCGTTTCATAATGTAAGTATTAGTCAAGTTGTCCAGTCTTTGTGAGAATTTGTTTCCTGGACTCACACTATCAAATATTGTCCGTCGCAACTAATGCTCTTTTCAACAGGCTCTTAGAGGTGTTAGTTTAATCTCTGTCTTGACCCTTGTCCTTTGGGTTCCATTATACAGGTGTCCTGACTCCATACATGAAATAAATATTCCAAACTTATAGAACATCCCAATTAAACAATAACTTAAAGGGGAGGTTCAGTCATTTACATGAGGCATGCAGTGCCTGTTAAAAAAAGAAGCCAACGGCCACGTTAACGTCAATCCAAGAAAGCGAGTTGATTTTAATTGAACTTCACCCTTTAAATTCACAGTAGAAGGTAAGCATGATACAGTACCTTTGCTTCTGCCCATGTCCTTGCTGTCTTGATAAACATGAAGCAGCGTGATCCATAATTGGTCCAGCCTGAGCGACATGGTTTCACTGGTCCAAGTCCATCTGTAAGGAGAAGACTACCGACTTTAAAAGGAGAGACTGACAAATCACCTTGCATCATAAATAATTACTCAATATTATTTTTATATCAGTCAACACACAAACAAACACACACCTCTGCTACATTTAAAATACAGAAAGAATGAATAATGTAAAGTTTGAGGTGGACTCTCGTACCTGCGTCTCCCAAAGCAAAGGCAGCGCTGAGAAGCAGAAGAATGGTCAACATGGCCATGGTGATAGTCTCCTGAGAGAGGGAGAGAGAGACACACAAACAGACAAAGAGAGCGAGAATCAGTCAAGACCAATTCAGTGAATACTTCAGAGTGTAGGGCCTCCTGTAGCTCAGTTGGTAGAACATGGCGCTTGCAACGCCAGGGTTGTGGGTTCAATTCCAATGGGGGCCAGTATGAAAAATGTATGCACTCACTAACTGTAAGTCGCTCTGGATAAGAGCGTCTGTAAATGACTGAAATGCAGTGCAGTGTTCCCCCTAACCTTTCCTCAAGTACCCTCAGCCATTCCACTTATCAGATGTACTATCACATTAGATTTTACCAATGAAGGGCTAAGGAATACCAGCTATCATCTTCCACCGACATACAATAGATTAACCTAGTACACAGGAATATGTATGCTTTCCAAATGTTACCTTATTCCCTATGTAGTGCACTACATTTGACCAGGAATCCACAGTACTATACATAGGGAATAGCCCACGGCCACAAAGGTAATATGGGCTCTGGTCAAAGGTAGCACACTACAAAAAGGAAAAAGGGTGCTATTTGGGATGCAGACAGATACAGTTTTAAATGCACAGATGTTAAAATCTCACCTTCACAAATCTTCAGTTGTAGCTTCACTTCTTCAGAGCTCTTCAAAGGTCTTCACTGGGTCTCTCTCTCTCTGTCCTGCCTGTGAGTTGCTTATATACCAGAAGAATGGGAGAGGAATTGGTGATTGGCAGAGTGAGTTCAGGTGTGGTGAGTTAGCAGGAGAGGGGCGTGTCCAGAGGGTAATTGGGAGTTTGTGGAATTGGCACGATCCTTCAAAACAAGTTCCCTACATTTGTCCAGGGCCACATATTCACTATGGGCTCTGGTCAAAAGTAGAGCACTACATAGGAATAGAGTGATATTTGGGATGCAGACACATACAGTATTAGATGAACAGATGTTGAAATCTCACTTTCTGAAATCTGCCTGTGAGTTGAGTTCTACCTCTCCCTCCTCTCCCTTTTAAGGACCAGTCCAGTCAGACCCTGCCTCTATCTCTTTCTGTCCAGCCCAACACCTGCTGGACCTGTCCGATAGCTACCTGTTGGACAGGGTTGGGTCTAATTCAAAGTGAAGGTAGTCATTTATATTTAAAAATGGAACTACTTTTGTAACAAATGTTGGGTCACAATATGGTTGTGGAGATTATCTTGAGCACTGGTGTCTAACTGAATGTTGTACTTAATTCTACCTAATTGGTGCTGATGAAGACTTAGTCTAAAGTGCATTATAGTGGCTTGGAAACACGATGACATTTCAGAAGGAGTCAAATAATGAGTAGGAAAACGTTTCATCATCATTGTGATGTCACCAGATAGACTTTAGATTCTGTATAACTTTAGCTAGCTAGCGCTGGAATTTTAAACTTTCATTTTAATTAACTGCCAACCCTGCTGTCTGTCTATTAGTTCATTCTGAACTGTATTCACCCCAAACCACTGCATCAGAGATGGGCCACTTCACCCCTTAGGGGCCTACCAAGGCTATGTCCCAAATGGCTCCTATCCCTAGGATATAGTGCACTACTTTTGAACAGGGCCCATATGACTTTGGTCAAAAGTAGTGCACTATAAAGAGAGGAGGGTGTGATTTGGAACGCTATCCATGTAATTGAGCACATGTATTACACTGTCTTCTGTTGCTGTTTGTAACCTCATTTTACAATCAATTTTTAAAAAAGAATCTACTTGGTTTTTTTCCCAGCGTGTCGTGGTCTTTGCATTTACAAGACAATAATTTCCAGCACCCTTAAGACCGTTGAAAATGCAAAAATAGGAGAGGAGAGGAGAGGAGAGGGAGAGGGGAGGAGGAGAGGAGAGGAGAGGAGAGGAGAGGAGAGGAGAGGAGAGGAGAGGAGAGGAGAGGAGAGGGAGAGGAGAGGAGAGGAGAGGAGAGGAGGAGAGGGTGATTTATCCTTCTTTTTTTCATCAGACACAGCATGTCCCACCACTCCCAATGATTCTTAGCTACGGTGGCTAATGTTAGCGGAGGTTTGTAGTAGGTTTTTACATAATCGTAGGTGCAAAAGGATTGTGCAAAGTGCCAAAAATACCATAAACCTCAATCTCACAGTGTGATTTAATTTGAAACTTTATAAGGAGGTAATTACTTAACTAGAGTTTAGTAAACTGAGCAACACATAAATAGTCTCTCCAGAAGGCGTTATACTGTTTGTCTAATTTAGCTCTGCCATTTCTGGTTCCATTTCCATTGGTTTTTAAGATTCTAAAAATATCCTCTTGATTTCAGTTGATGTGACAAAACAAGCAATGGAGAGTGTAGAGAATCGTTGTACCATCTAAACCGCTGTAAAATATATTTTCAATAACCAAAAAATATTCAGGTGTTTGAAGCTTAAGTTAAAAATAAACCATATTGCACATAGGGCAGGTCAACTACTTATCAGACTCACTTTCCATGGGAATGACAGATCTATAACTTGACTATCTGAAATGAGACCAGTCGTACAGCAAACTACATAATGGACCTATGAAAGAAAACGTCATATAACTTGTATTATCCAGGATTCTATTAAGCATCAATAAAAGAGACATTCCTAGCATCACACCCTGTAAGGCTGCTGGTCCAGTCCAGCCAGCGGAACGTTGAAATGGAACAGGAATGTCTGTCATTCTAATTCTCAACGTCTCATTCTATTCATTCTATTACAGGTGGGGTGAAAGGTCAATGTCTTAAGGCTGAAGGGCTGGAGGGGAGATATGTAGTAGGACCAGGGTTGTGTTGTTAGGAGAGGGGGGAAGAGGAGAGGGAAGGAGGAGATGAGAGGAGGAGGGGTGATGGGTCAATGTCTTAAGGCTGAAGTATTGGAGGAGAGATATGCAGTAGGACCAGCAGCACTCCTTTGTGAGGAGATGAGGGGATGAGAGGAGGAGAGAAGGGGGGAGAGGGTGAATTACTAGCATGCCTTTCTTTGTGAAGGTGAAGCCTCTCTCTCTCACCACACCCAGTCGTAAACATGACTTTCAGTATTTCTGGAAGAACAGGACAATAGAATAGATGGATGGAGTCTAAAGTGAGGTGGGGTGAGAAAATAAAATAGGAGATGAATGTGAGGAGGACAAGAGGAGAGGGGAGAGAGGGGAGAGAAGAGAGGGGAGAGGAGAGGGGGGAGAGGAGAGAGAGGAGAGAGAGAGAGAGGGGAGAGAAGAGAGGGGAGAGAGGAGAGGAGAGAAGAGAGAGAGGAGGGGAGAGAAGAGAGAGAGGAGAGAGGAGAGGGGGGAGAAGAGGGAGAGGGGAGAGAGGAGAGGGGGAGAGGGGGGAGAGGAGAGGGGGGAGAGAAGAGAGAGAGGGAGAGGGGAGAGAGAGAGAGAGAGAGAGAGAGAGAGGAGAGAGGTGAGAGGGGAGAGAAGAGAGAGTGGAGAGGAGAGAGAGAGAGAGGGGAGAGGAGAGAGAGGGGAGAGGGAGAAGAGAGAGAGGAGAGGGGAGAGAGGGGAGGAGAGAGAGGGGAGAGGGGAGTGAAGAGAGAGAGAGAGGAGGGAAGAGAACAGAGAGAGGAGAGGGAAGTGAAGAGAGAGAGAGAGGAGGGAAGAGAAGAGAGAGGGGAGAGAAGAGAGAGGGGAGAAAAGAGAGAGGAGAGGGGAGAAAAGAGAGAGAGGAGAGAGGAGAGGAGAGGGGAGATAAGAGAGTGAAGAGAGGGGAAAGAAGAGAGAGGGGAGAGAATGGAGAGGGGAGAGAAGAGAGAGAGGAGAGGGGAGAGAAGAGAGAGAGGGAGAGGGGAGAAGAGAGAGAGGAGAGGGAAGTGAAGAGAGAGAGAGAGAGGAGGGAAGAGAAGAGAAGAGAGAGAGGAGAGGGAAGTGAAGAGAGAGAGAGAGAGGAGGGAAGAGAAGAGAGAGGGGAGAGAAGAGAGAGGGGAGAAAAGAGAGAGGAGAGGGGAGAAAAAAAGAGAGAGAGGGGAGGGAAAGAAGAGAGAGAGTGGTGAGGGGAAAGAAGAGAGAGATGAGAGAAGGGAGAGGGGAGATAAGAGAGAGGGGAGAGAAGAGAGGAGTGGAGGAGGAGAAGAGAGCAGAGGAAGAGAAGAGAGGGGAGGGGAAAGAAGAGAGAGAGGAGAGGGGAAAGAAGAGAGAGGGGAGAGAAGGGAGAGGGGAGAGAAGAGAGAGGAGAGGGGAGAGAAGAGAGGAGTGGAGGAGGAGAAGTGAGGAGGAGGCGAGAGGAGAGGAGGAGGAGAAGAGAGAAGAGAAAAGAAGAGAGGAGGAGGAGAAGAGAGGAGAGGAGGAGACGAGACGATACGAGAAGAGAAGAGAGGAGAAGAGGAGGAGAAGAGAGGAGAAGAGAGGATGGGGACAGGGGAGAGAAGAGAGAGAGGAGAGAGAGGGGAGAGGGGAGAAGAGAGAGAGGAGAGGGAAGTGAAGAGAGAGAGAGGAGGGAAGAGAAGAGAGAGGGGAGAAAAGAGAGAGAGGAGAGGGGAAAGGAGAGAGAGGAGAGGAGAGAGAGGGGAGAAGAGAGAGAGGAGAGGAGAGGAGAGGGGAGATAAGAGAGTGAAGAGAGGGGAAAGAAGAGAGAGGGGAGAGAAGGGAGAGAGGAGAGGGGAGAGAAGAGAGAGAGGAGAGGGGAGAGTAAGAGAGAGAGTGAGAGGGAGAGAAGAGAGAGAGGGAGAGAGAGGGGAGAGGGGAGAGAGAGAGAGAGGAGAGGGAAGGGGAAGATAGAGAGAGGAGGGGAGAGAAGAGAGAGGGGAGAAAAGAGAGAGGAGAGGGGAGAAAAAAAGAGAGAGAGGAGAGGCGAAAGAAGAGAGAGAGAGGAGAGGGGAAAGAAGAGAGAGGGGAGAGAAGGGAGAGGGGAGAGAAGAGAGAGGGGAGAGAAGAGAGGAGTGGAGGAGAAGAGAGCAGAGGAAGAGAAGAGAGGGGAGGAGGAGGAGAAGTGAGGAGGAGGCGAGAGGAGGAGGAGAAGAGAGAAGAGAAAAGAAGAGAGGAGGAGGAGAGAGGAGAGGAGAAGGAGAAGAGAGGAGGATGAGAAGAGAGGAGGAGGAGAAGAGAGGAGAGGAGGAGGAGAAGAGAGGAGGATGAGAAGAGAGGAGGAGGAGAGAGGAGAGGAGGAGGAGAAGAGAGGAGGATGAGAAGAGAGGAGGAGGAGAAGAGAGGAGAGGAGGAGACGAGACGATACGAGAAGAGAAGAGAGGAGAAGAGGAGGAGAAGAGAGGAGAGGAGGAGACGAGACGATACGAGAAGAGAAGAGAGGAGAAGAGGAGACGAGACGAGAGGAGAAGAGGATGAGAAGAGAGGAGGAGGAGAAGAGAGGAGAGGAGGAGGAGAAGGGAGGAGGATGAGAAGAGAGGAGGAGGAGAGAGGAGAGGAGGAGGAGAAGAGAGGAGGATGAGAAGAGAGGAGGAGGAGAAGAGAGAAGAGGAGGAGAAGAGAGATATTGAGAAGAGAAGAGAGGAGAAGAGGAGAGAGAAGAGAGGAGAGGAGGAGACGAGGATGTATATATAAAGAGAGAAGAGAGGAGAAGAGGAGACGAGACAGAAGAAGAGGAGAGAGAGAGGAGAAGAGGAGGAGAAGAGAGGAGAAGAGGAGGAGAGGAGAGGAGGATATGTGACAGGAGGGGGAGAGAGGAGAGGAATTATTTGGTTTGACGTAAAGGTGATTTGGATTTGGCATTTTTAGTAGCAGTGGTGATGTTAGATAAAGTTTGTGAGCTGTTTATATAAGGGAACGATAGCGCTGAAGATTTATGTGAAAAAGTAAAAATAAATAAAAATATTAAAAAAAAGGTTATCAAGATTGTGATTTGACTTTGCTTTTGCACTATGGCTGTAAAAAACAAATTGTATATCAGGGCCTTTCCCTCCTCCTACCTTCACCTCTCCCCCCCTCTCTCCCCCCTCCCCCCCCCCCTCTCCTCTCCTTCTCTCCCCCTCACATTCTCCTCCTCCCCCTTCTTTCATTCCAACAACAGTTTTGAAGGGTGCAGTCCGCCAAAAGGGAAAATTATTTTACTCTGAAAAAGGCCAAGAGGGCTGAGCTTTTTTCTGATGGAGAACCAATAGGCTGACATGAAAGCTTTAATAAAATATAATACGCATCATAAATAAGGCATTATTCACATACACCTGCAACTCAGATAAATCCGATAGTGCTAGTGTTTTGAATATTCAAATCACTACTGAACCTTCAACTCTAATTGACCCCAGCCCTAACAGACAGTTAGTTCTCACGAGGTCAGAAATGGAGGGAGGGTTAAAGGATGACAGAGAGAGAAAAAGAGAGGGCGGAGTTTTTCTTCTATGACATCATGGAGGTCCTCAAAAAACCTCAGTGATGTCGCACCACTGTGCTGGAAATGTAACATAATCATGATTGGGCCAATTTTGTACTACCAAGAAAATAAAAATGCAAACCAAAAAAATCCCAAACTTCTGTACTGGCATCACCAAATAAGGTCCCACAATAAAAATTAATAATGCTCCACATTCACTGTAATATGCCCATTAGGGGTGTAGAAGGACTACATTATCCATCCCAGGTATTCCTAAAGAGGTGGGGTTAAATGTTCGCTTGTAAGTAACCTAGCTTGCTGGAGCAAACGAAACGTGAAGAACAACCTAAGTTGGAGCAAACTGAAACGCTGGAAAACAACCTAGATGGTTGGAGCAAACTGAAACGTGAAGAACAACCTAGCTTGTTGGAGCAAACTGAAAACGTGAAGAACAACCTAGTTTGTTGGAGCAAACTGGAAACGCGAAGAACAACCCAGCTTGAGAACAAAACAATGTAAATTGCCAAGAAACACTTTAAATAAATTATAGCAACGCTTGATGGTGGCAGCACTCACCACAGCCCACCAGCCAGCCAGTGTGTGCACGAAAGATATAGTTGTGTGATCACCAGCTATGAAAACAAAAAAAGGAGAAATAATTTGAAAACAGCACTGGACGTTTATTTTGCTATAAATGTGCTTATGAACTTTTAACTTTATTTTTAATTAAGAGTGGAATGTGGCAAGAGGAGACCTAACGACTCCTAACCACCTGCCAATGTGACTGGAGGAATAAACACTCTTTACCCGCCATTGCCAAAATCTACCCTTCATTTGGAGGGAGGTGGTTCATTTTTAGTGTCCTCAGTTGCTTCCATGACTTAAAACCAATTAAAATAAAATATTTAAGAAATAATATCTATTCAATGCATCAGGGAGATGGAGTTGAAAGTTTATGGTGATTTAATATTGTTTGTTTAAATTAAAGTGTTGTGTGTTGTTTAGATGGTATTAAATAAGCGTAATGGGGGTGGATGGGATGGTCAGCAGGATTCTGATCTGACTAAAGTTAAAACCTCGACTGAGACCCAAGATGCAGTTAGAACGATTCAACAAGAAGAAGAGAAAAATATTTATTAATTCATACGAGATGGAAAACCAAGATAGAAAAGTGGAGGGTTGACGCCCAAAACCAGACCAAGGAAATACAAAGACTGCAGTAGGTAGGTGATGGGTTTGATAGATAAAGTATGAAAAAAATATATAATATGTACGACTACTAACTGTAAGTCACTCTGGATAAGAGCGTCTACTAAAATGACTAAAATGTAAATGTGGGAAATAAAGGATTTAAAAGTGAGCCAAGCTGTTGCTCTTGTCAACCCCACTGTGAGGCAGTCATATGGGGATGGTAGAGAGGTGGAAGGGGGTCTAACGGGGCTGTTTCTGCTCTCTTGTCAACCCCACTGTGAGGCAGTCCATATGGGGATGGTAGAGAGGTGGAAGGGGTCTAACAGGGTCAGCAGTCCATATGGGGATGGTAGAGAGGTGGAAGGGGATCTAACAGGGTCAGCAGTCCATATGGGGATGGTAGAGAGGTGGAAGGGGGTTAACGGGTGTTTTGTCCTCTGTCAACCCCGACTGTGAGGAGTCATATGGGGATGGTAGAGAGGTGGAAGGGGATTAAGGTTTTGTCTTGTCAACCCCACTGTGAGGCAGTCCATGGGGATGGTAGAGAGGTGGAAGGGGTAACGGGGTAAGAGTATATGGGGATGGGGAGAGAGGTGGAAAGGGATTAACAGGGTAGAGTCATATGGGGATGTGGGAGAGGTGGAAGGGATTAATGGGGTAGGGTTTATTACAGTACATCAGCTTTTGACAGGCTGTTAGTGGGGAAAATATGTTGTTAAAACATGGTTCGGGAGGGGTGAAGTTGGAGGGAGGGAGGGAGGAGAGAGATAAAAACAAAGTGTTGGATTGGGTTTAAACGTGTGGGAGAGACTGAGCCTGAAGAGAGTGCTGACTGTAAAATGAGGAGCCAACCTGACATTTCAACTTCAGTACTGCTGTAGACTCAGTGCAGCTGAAGGAAAAATCATTTTTCAGATTTCTATGGATCCGTTATGCACACCTCACAAAAGATGAGAAGGAAACTGATTTTATGAAAGAAGAGGAGGAGGAGGAGGGACGATGATGAGGAAGATGAAAAGGGACACACAGTGAAAGAAAGCGAGGAGGAAACTGTGATCGTGAAGGGAAGACAGGAGGAGGAAGATGAAAGATGCAAAGTAAGGATGAACCCCAGACAGAAGAAGAGGCTGGGTCCCACTACCTACCAAGTTCGAAAGAGGTGTTCTGCCACGGAGGACAGGAGATCAGCATCTTTGAGGCTGACCTTACGGGTATTGGCCAGCGTGTGAGTTAGTTACTAATTTAACATGAGTCATGGAGGGATGGAGGATAACAACGAATGATGATGATGATGATGGTGGGGGTGGTGATGGGGGTGGATGGGTGGATGGATGGATGGAGGAGGATGGATGGGGTGGGTGGGCAGATGGATGGGTAGGTGGGATGGATGAGATGATATGATAATAATTTGATGTATAATAACGAAATGATGGTGCTATAGTAATCTGGTTGCTGTAGGCGCTGGCTCTGGGTCACTACCTAGAGACCAACGTGAGAGTGAATCTGTGGACAAGGCAGTGTGGAGCTAGAGCAGGACCTGGCCTATGCTCTATTGTTGCAACACTCCAGGTGAGGACCAGACTCTACACCACTGTCCCTAGACATAGGCATTTATCTGAGAGCATTGGAGAGGTGAAAGTGATGGGATGAAAACTCACCCTTGCCTAGGAGAGAGAATTGACAGTCAGATGGCATGGGGAGAGAGATGGGTATTAAGTAGATGGCATGGGGGAGAGAGATGGGTATTAAGTAGATGGCATGGTGGAGAGAGATGGGTCATTACAGTCAGATGGATGGTGGAGAGAGATGGGTCATTAAGTAGATGGATGGTGGGAGAGATGGTCAGTAGAGATGGTGGAGAGAGATGGGTCCAGTCAGATGGCATGGTGGGGAGAGAGATGGGTCATTACAGTCAGATGGCAGGGTGGAGAGAGATGGGTCCATTACAGTCAGATGGCATGGTGGAGAGAGATGGGTAGTCAGATGGCATGGTAGAGAGATGGTATTACAGTAGATGGCATGGTGGAGAGAGATGGGTAGTAAATGGAGGTGAGAGAGATGGGTAGTCAGATGGCATGGAGGAGAGAGATGGGTAGTCAGATGGCATGGGGGAGAGAGATGGGTTAGTCAGATGGCATGGTGGAGAGAGATGGGTATTAAGTCAGATGGCATGGTGGAGAGAGATGGGTCATTACAGTCAGATGGCATGGTGGAGAGAGAGAGATGGGTCAGAGATGGCATGGGGGAGAGAGATGGGAAGTGTCAGATGGCATGGAGGAGAGGAGATGGGAAGTATGATGGATATGAGAGGAGAGATGGGATAAGCAGATGGCATGGTGGAGAGAGATGGTCAGCAGATGGCATGGTGGAGAGAGATGGGTAGATGGAGGGAGAGAGATGGGTATTAAGTAGATGGAGGGGAGAGAATGGATCCAACACAGATGGATGGTGGAGAGAGATGGGTAGTAGATGGATGAGAGAGATGGGTAGAGAATGGTGGAGAGAGATGGGAAAGTCAGATGGATGTGGAGGAGATGGGTCATTAAGTAGATCAGGGAGAGATGGGTCAGTCAGATGGCATGGTGGAGAGAGATGGATACAAGATGATGGTGGGAGAGAGATGGTCCAGGATCAATGGTGGAGAGAGATGGTCAGTCAGATGGCATGGTGGAGAGAGATGGGATAGATGATAGGAGAGAGATGGGTAGCAGATGATGGTGGAGAGAGATGGTAGTCAGATGGAGGTGGAAGGAGAGATATACGAGATCAGATGGCATAGGAGAGAGATGGGTCAGGTCAGATGGCATGGTGGAAGAGAGAGATGGGTCCATTACAGCAGATGGCATGGTTGGAGAGAGATGGGTATTAGAGTCAGATGCAATGGTGGGAGAGAGATGGGTCATTAAGTAGATGGGATGGGGGAGAGAGATGGGTAGTGATGGATAGGTGGAGAGAGATGGATACAGTCAGATGGTGGTGCAGTCAGATGGCAAGGGAGGAAAGAGAGATGGAACAGTAGATGGATGGTGGAGAGAGAGATGACGATCAGACAGAGAGTGGAGAGAGATGGGATAGATGGCATGGTGGAGAGAGATGGTCCAGTGATGGAGATGGGAGGATGGAGATGGATGGAGAGAGATGGTAAGAATGGGGGAGAGAGGTACAGATGGATGGTGGAGAGAATGGGTCAAGTAGATGGGATGGTAGAGAGAGATAAAGATCAGATGGCATGGGTGGAGAGAGATGGTAGTCAGATGCAGCATGGGGAGAGAGATGGGTATTAGCAGAAGATGGCATGGTGGAGAGAGATGGGTAAATCAGATGTATGGTGAGAGAGATAATTAGTAGATGGCATGGTGGAGGAGAGATGGATCAGAATGATGGTGGGAGAGAGAAGGTAGAGGCATGGTGGAGAGAGATGGGTATAGATGAGCAGAGAGAGATGGTAGTAGATGGCATGGTGGGAGAGAGATGGTAGCAGAAGAGAGATGGGATGACAAGATGGGAGGGTAGAGATGGTATGGGGAGAGAGATGGGTAGTCAGATGGCATGGTGGGAGAGAGATGGGTTATAGGGAGTGGGAGAGATGGGTATTAAGTAGATGAGAGGAATAAGGATATGGGGAGAGAAGAAGAGATGGATGGTGGAGAGAGATGGGTCAATGCAGGGTAGGATGGATGCATGGTGGAGAGAGATGGTAGATGGCATGGTGGAGAGAGAGTGGGTAGTAGATGGATGGTGGGAGAGAGATGTAGTAGATGGATGGTGAGAGAGATGGTAGTCAGAGGATGGTGGGAAGAGATGGATTACAGTCAGAGGCATGGTGGAGAGAGATGGGTCCAGTTAAGTCAGAGGATGGTGGAGAGAGATGGGGTCCAACATAGATGGCAGGTGGGAGAGATGGGATTACAGTCAGATGGAATGGTGGAGAGAGATGGGTCAGTAGATGGCATGGTGGAGAGAGATGGGTCAGTAGATGGCATGGTGGAGAGAGGATGGGTCAGCGGGAGATGGATGGAGAGAGATGGGTATTACAGTGATGGATGGTGGAGAGAGATGGGTAGTCAGATGGCATGGTGGAGAGAGATGGGTATTACAGTCAGATGGCATGGTGGAGAGAGATGGGTCAGTCAGATGGCATGGTGGAGAGAGATGGTCAAGATGGATGGTGGAGAGAGAGATGTAGAGATGGATGGTGGAGAGAGATGGGTAACATAGATGGCATGGAGGAGAGAGATGGGGTCCATTACAGTCAGATGGATGGTGGAGAGAGATGGGTAGTCAGAGTGGGAGATGGTGGGAGAGAGATGGGTAGTCAGATGGATGGAGGAGAGAGATGGGTGATACATCAGATGGGCATGGTGGAGAGAGATGGGTCCATTACAGTAGATGGCATGGTGGAGAGAGATGGGAAAAAGTGATGGAGGTGGAGAGAGATGGGATCAGTCAGATGGCATGGTGGAGAGAGATGGGGTCAGTCAGATGGCATGGTGGGAGAGAGATGGGTCAGTACAGTCAGATGGCATGGGGAGAGAGATGGGTCAGGATCAGATGGCATGGTGGGAGACACTGAGAGGATGGGTAGTGAGGCAGGAGATGGGTATTAAGTAGATGGTAGGGAGGAGATGGCAAGATGGCATGGGAGAGAGATGGGTCAGTATAGATGGATGGTGGAGAGAGATGGGTAGTAGATGGATGGGGGAGAGAGATGGGTATTAAGTCAGATGGAGGGTGGGGAGAGAGATGGGATCCAGTCAGATGGATGGAGGAGAGAGATGGGTAGTCAGATATGGTGGAGAGAGATGGTGATAAATAGATGGCATGGTGGAGAGAGATGGGTCAGTCAGATGGCATGGTGGAGAGAGAGATGGGTAAAGATGGATGGTGGAGAGAGATGGGTAGGATGGATGGGGAGAGAGATGGGTATTAAATGGATGGTGGAGAGAGATGGGTAGTAGATGGATGGTGGAGAGAGATGGGTCATTACAGTCAGATGGAATGGTGGAGAGAGATGGGTAGCAGAGGGATGGGGGAGAGAGATGGGTCATTACAGTAGAGTGGATGGTGGGAGAGAGATGGGTCATTACAGTCAGATGGCATGGTGGAGAGAGATGGGAGTCAGATGGCATGGTGGAGAGAGATGGTAGTAAATGGTGGAGAGAGATGGGAGACAGCAGATGGGATGGTGGGAGAGAGATGGGTCAGTAGATGGATGGTGGAGAGAGATGGGTCATAGATGGCATGGAGGAGAGAGATGGGTCAACAGTCAGATGGCAGTGGTGGAGAGAGATGGGTCCAGTAGATGGAGGTGGAGAGAGATGGGTATTAAGGAGAGAAGATGGGTCAGTCAGATGGCATGGTGGAGAGAGATGGTAGTAAGTGATGGATGGTGGAGAGAGATGGGTCATTAAGTCAGATGGGCATGGTGGAGAGAGATGGGTCAGGTCAGATGGCATGGTGGGGAGAGAGATGGGTAGAAGATGGATGGTGGAGAGAGATGGGTAGCAGATGGCATGGTGGAGAGAGATGGGATTACAGAGATGGCATTAGGGTGGAGAGAGATGGGTCATTACAGTAGATGGCAGGTGGTGGAGAGAATGATAGTAATGGCAGTGGAAAGATGGCACAGGTGGAGAGAGATGGGTACAGATGGCATGGTGGAGAGAGATGGGAATAGATGATGGTGGAGAGAGATGGTAAGATGGAGGGGAGTTATGGGAGGAGATGAACATAGAGATGGTGGAGAGAGATGGGTCATTACAGTAGATGGCATGGTGGAGAGAGATGGGTCCAGTCAGATGGCATGGTGGGAGAGAGATGGGTATTCAGGCTGATGGCATGGTGGAGAGAGATGGGTAGTCAGATGGATGTGGAGAGAGATGGGTAGTAAAAATGTAGATGGCATGGGGAGAGAGATGGGCAGTAGATGGCATGGGAGAGAGATGGGTATTACAGTCAGATGGCAGGGGAGAGAGATGGGTCAGTCAGATGGCATGGTGGAGAATTAAAGATGGCATGGTGGAGAGAGATGGTAGCAGAGATGGAATGGTGGAGAGAGATGGGTATTAAGTGAGATGGATGGTGGAGAGAGATGGGTCCAAGATGGATGGTGGAGAGAGATGAGCAGATGGGATGGTGGAGAGAGATGGGTGGATGAGGTGGAGAGAGATGGGTCCAACGATGGAGGTGGAGAGAGATGGGTAAAGTCAGATGGAGGTGGAGAGAGATGGTATTCAGTAGATGGCATGGTGGAGAGAGATGGGTATGGCAGATGCAGCATGGTGGGAGAGATGGGTAGTCAGATGCATGGTGGAGAGAGATGGGTCAGTCAGATGGCAGGGAGGAGAGAGATGGGTAGTAGATGGATGGTGGAGAGAGATGGGATTAAGTAGATGGATGGTGGAGAGAGATGGTGTAGATGGATGGTGGGAGAGGATGGGTACAGATAGGTGGAGAGAGATGGTACAGATGATGGTGGAGAGAGATGGGTAGCAGATGGCATGGTGGAGAGAGATGGGTAGTCAGATGGAAGGGTGGAGAGAGATGGGTAGTAATGGCATGGTGGAGAGAGATGGGTCATTACAGTCAGATGGCATGGTGGAGAGAGATGGGTAGGATGGATGGTGGAGAGAGATGAACCAGATGCATGGTGAGAGAGATGGGATACATAGATGGCATGGGAGAGAGATGGGAGTGGAGAGAGATGGGAGACAGTCAGATGGCATGGTGGAGAGAGATGGGAGTCAGAAGGAATGGTGGAGAGAGATGGGTAACAAAGAGGGGATGGGAGAGAGATGGGTAGTAGATGGGATGGTGGAGGAGAGATGGGTCAGTAGATGGATGGTGGAGAGAGATGGGTCATTACAGTCAGATGGCATGGAGGAGAGAGATGGGTCAGTCAGAGTGGCATGGTGGAGAGAGATGGGTCATTACAGTCAGATGGCATGGTGGAGAGAGATGGGTCCAGTCAGATGGATGGTGGAGAGAGATGGGTCAGGTCAGATGGCATGGTGGGAGAGAGAGATGGGGTCCAGTCAGATGGCATGGTGGAGAGAGATGGGTCATAAGTCAGATGGAATGGTGGAGAGAGATGGGTACAGATGGATGGGGAGAGAGATGGGTCAGTAGATATGGTAGAGATGGTAGTCAGATGGATGTGGGAGGGATGGGTAGTCAGATGGCATGGTGGAGAGAGATGGGTCAGTCAGATGGATGGTGGAGGAGAGATGGGTAGTAGATGGATGGTGGAGAGAGATGGGTATTACAGTCAGGATGGCATGGTGGGAGAGAGATGGAGTCAGATGGCAGGGTGGAGAGATGAGCCAGATGGCATGGTGGAGAGAGATGGGTCATTACAGTAGATGGCATGGGGAGAGAGATGGGTCAGTCAGATGGCATGGTGGAGAGAGATGGGTCATTAATAGATGGCATGGTGAGAGAGATGGGTCAGTCAGATGATGGAGGAGAGAGATGGGTCATTACAGTCAATGGAGGGAGAGAGAGGGATCAGGAGAGAGATGAGTGAGATGGCATGGTGGAGAGAGATGGGTCAGTCAGATGGCATGGTGGAGAGAGATGGGTATTAAGTGAGATGGAGGGGAGAGAGATGGGTATCAGATGGATGGTGGAGAGAGATGGTATTAAGCAGATGGATGGTGGAGAGAGATGGGTAGTAGATGGCATGGTGGAGAGAGATGGGTAGTCAGATGGCATGGTGGAGAGAGAGATGGTCAGTAGATAGGTGGAGAGAGATGGGTCAGTCAGATGGATGGTGGAGAGAGATGGGAAATCAGATGGATGGTGGAGAGAGATGGGTCATTACAGTCAGATGGCATGGTGGGGAGAGAGATGGGTAGTAGATGGCATGGTGGAGAGAGATGAGTAGATGGCATGGGGAGAGAGATGGGAACAGTAGATGGATGGTGGAGAGAGATGGGTCAGCAGATGGCATGGTGGAGAGAGATGGGTCCAGTCAGATGGCGAGTGGTGGAGAGAGATGGGTCCAGTCAGATGGTGGATGGAGGGAGAGAGATGGGTCAGTCAGATGAGCATGGTGGAGAGAGATGGGTCATAATCAGATGAGGTGGAGAGAGATGGGTAGCAGATGGAGGAGAGAGATGGGTCCATTACAGTCAGATGGCAGGGGGAGAGAGATGGGTAGTCAGATGGCATGGTGGAGAGAGATGGGTCAGTAGATGGATGGTGGAGAGAGATGGGTCAGTCAGATGGCATGGTGAGAGAGATGGGTAGTAGATGGAGGTGGAGAGAGATGGGTCATTACAGTCAGATGGAATGGGGAGAGAGATGGGTAGTAGATGGCACAGGGAGAGAGATGGGTCAGTCAGAGAATGGGAGAGAGATGGAACCATAGATGGCATGGTGGAGAGAGATGGGTAGTCAGATGGCATGGTGGAGAGAGATGGGTCAGGACAGTCAGATGGCATGGTGGAGAGAGATGGGTACAGTCAGATGGCATGGGGGAGAGAGATGTAGTCAGATGATGGTGGAGAGAGATGGATATTAACAGATGGAGGTGGAGAGAGATGGGTCACAGATGGATGGTGGAGAGAGATGGGTAAAGTCAGATGGCATGGTGGAGAGAGATGGGATTACAGCAGATGGCATGGTGGAGAGAGATGGGTAGCGAGATGGCAGTGGAGAGAGATGGTCTAGTAGATGGCATGGTGGAGAGAGATGGTCAGTAAGATGGATGGTGGAGAGAGATGGGTAGTGGATGGTGGGGAGAGAGATGGGCCAGGATGGTGGAGAGAGATGGTAGAACAGATGGAATGGTGGAGAGAGATGGGTAAGCAGATGGATGGTGGAGAGAGATATCCATTACAGTGGGATGGCATGGGGAGAGAGATGGGTATTAAGTAGATGGCATGGTAGAGAGATGGTATTAAGTCAGATGGATGGTGGAGAGAGATGGGACAATGGATGGTGGAGAGAGAGAAAGTAGATGGATGGTGGAGAGAGATGGGTCAGTCAGATGGCATGGTGGAGAGAGATGGGTCATTACAGTCAGATGGCAGTGGTGGAGAGAGATGGGTCAGATGGCAGGTGGAGAGAGATGGGTCCAGTCAGATGGATGGTGGAGAGAGATGGGTAGTCAGAAGGTGGAGAGAGATGGGTCAGTAGATGGAATGGAGGAGAGAGATGGGTAGTCAGATGGATGGGAGAGAGATGGAGTCAGATGGCATGGAGGAGAGAGATGGGTCATTACAGAGATGCATGTGGAGAGAGATGCAACAGTCAATGGATTGGAGGAGATGGTCATTACAGTCAGATGATGGGGGAGAGAGATGGGTCCAGTCAGATGGATGGAGGAGAGAGATGGGTCACAGATGGCAGGTGGAGAGAGATGGGTAGTGAGATGGCATGGTGGAGAGAGATGGGTAGTAGATGGATGGTGGAGAGAGATGATTACAGTCAGATGGCAGGTGGGAGAGAGATGGGCAGTCAGATGGATGGTGGAGAGAGATGGGTCAGTCAGATGGATGGTGGAGAGAGATGGGAAAGTAGATGGCATGGTGGGAGAGAGATGGGATAGATGGCATGGTGGAGAGAGATGGGTAAAAGAGGTGGAAGAGATGGGTAGTAGAGGAGGTGGGAGAGATGGGTAGTAGATGGCATGGTGGAGAGAGATGGGTAGTAGATGGATGGTGGAGAGAGATGGGAGTCAGATGGCATGGTGGAGAGAGATGGGAGTCAGATGGAGGGGAGAGAATGGACTGATGATGGTGGAGAGAGATGGGTCATTACAGTCAGATGGATGGTGGAGAGAGATGGGTATAGGATGGCATGGGGAGGAGATGGATTACAGTCAGATGGATGGTGGAGAGAGATGGGTACAGTAGGAGGGGGTAAAGATGGTGGAGAGAGATGGGTAGGAGATGGCATGGTGAGAGAGAGATGGGATCAGATGGCAGAGGAGAGAGATGGGAGCCAGTCAGATGGATGGTGGAGAGAGATGGGTAGTAGATGGAGGTGGAGAAGATGGGTATAAAGGAGGTGGAGAGAGATGGGTAGTCAGATGGATGGTGGAGAGAGATGGGTAACATCAGATGGATGGTGGAGAGAGATGGGTAGAGATGCAGGGAGAGGACAGATGATGGGGAGAGAGATGGGAGTAGATGGCATGGTGGAGAGAGATGGGTAGTAGATGGATGGTGGAGAGAGATGGGTATTACATCAGATGGGATGGTGGAGAGAGATGGGTAAAGTCAGATGGATGGTGGGAGAGAGATGGGTCAGTTAGCAGATGGGAATGGTGGAAAGAGAAATGAGGAAAAGATGGGTATTCAGGATATGGAGAGAGATGGTAGTAGATGGCAGGGAGAGAGATGGGAAAGTGATGGCATGGTGGAGAGAGATGGGTATTACAGTGGATGGTGGGAGAGAGATGGGTCAGTAGATGGATGGGGAGAGAGATGGGTAGTCAGATGGCATGGTGGAGAGAGATGGGTCATTACAGTCAGATGAGCATGGTGGGAGAGATGAGGTCAGTTGCAGATGGATGGTGGAGAGAGATGGGATCACAGATGGCATGGGGGAGAGAGATGGGTCAGTAGAAGAGGGGAGAGAGATGGGTCATTAGAGTCAGATGGCATGGTGAGAGAGAGATGGGTCAGTAGATGGCACATGGTGGAGAGAGATGGGTATACAGAGATGGAGGTGGAGAGAGATGGGTCAACAGTAGATGAATGGTGGAGAGAGATGGTAGAATGGATGGGGAGAGAGATGGTAAACAGATGGATGGGGAGAGAGAGATACAGATGGATGGAGAGAGATGGGTCAGTAGATGGATGGTGAGAGAGATGGTATTATAGTAGATGATGGTGGAGAGAGATGGGTAGTCAGATGGCATGGTGGTGAGAGATGGGTAAGATGGAGGAAGATGGTCATAAGATGAAATGGGGAGAGAGATGGGTAGTGATGGATGGTGGAGAGAGATGGGTAGTAGATGGAAGGTGGAGAGAGATGGGTAAAGTAGATGGCATGGTGGAGAGAGATGGTAGTCAGGAGGGGAGAGAGATGGTAGATGGATGGTGGAGAGAGATGGGTCCAGTCAGATGGCATGGTGGAGAGAGATGGTCAAATGAGAGAGATGGTCAGAATGGGAGAGATGGTAAATCAGATGGAGGAGGAGATGGGTCAGATCAATGGATGGTAGAGAGATGGAGTCAGATGGCATGGTGGAGAGAGATGGGTATTACAAGATGGATGGGGAGAGAGATGGGTATACATCAGATGATGGGGAGAGAGATGGGAGCAGATGGATGGTGGAGAGAGATGGGTCAGTCAGATGGCATGGGAGAGAGATGACAACAGTAGATGGCATGGTGGAGAGAGAGGGTCATTAAGTAGATGGCATGGTGGAGAGAGATGGGTAGTAAGATGGATGGTGGAGAGAGATGGGTAGTCAGATGGCATGGTGGAGAGAGATGGGTATGTAGATGGAATGGTGGAGAGAGATGGTTCCAGTCAGATGGCATGGTGGAGAGAGAGGATTACATAGATGGATGGTGGAGAGAGATGGGTAGTACAGATGGCATGGTAGAGAGAGATGGGTAGGTGTCAGATGGCATGGAGGAGAGAGATGGGTCATCAGATGGATGGAGGAGAGAGATGGGTAGACACATGGTGAGAGAGATGGGTAGCAGATGATGGGGAGAGAGATGGGAACAGCAGATGATGGTGGGGGATGGTAGTCAGATGGATGGTGGAGAGAGATGGGTATTACAGTCAGATGGCATGGTGGAGGAGAGATGGGCATCAGATGGATGGTGGAGAGAGATGGGTCCATTACAGTGATGGCATGTGGAGAGAGATGGGTAGTAGATGGATGGGGAGAGAGAGAGAAAGGAGAGAAGGAAATGGATGGAGAGAGAGGGTATACAGTCAGATGGAGGAGGAGAGAGATGGGTCATTAGTAGATGCATGGTGGAGAGAGATGGGAGCAGATGGAATGGTGGAGAGAGATGGAGATGGGGAGAGAGATGGGAGATATGGGGAGAGAGATGGGTAGTCAGATGGAGAGAGAGATAGATGGATGGTGGAGAGAGATGGGTAGTAGATGGCAGGTGGAGAGAGATGGGATCATTAGAGTCAGATGGACAGAGAGAGATGGGTCCAGTCAGATGGCATGGAGGAGAGGAGATGGGTCAGTCAGATGGCAGAGGAGAGAGATGGGTCCAGTCAGATGGAGGGTGGAGAGAGATGGGTCAACAGTAGATGGATGGTGGAGAGAGATGGGTATTACAGTAGATGGCATGGGGGAGAGAGATGGGTCAAGAGATGGATGGTGGAGAGAGATGGGTCATTACAGTCAGATGGATGGTGGGAGAGAGATGGGTCATTCAGTCAGATGGATGGTGAAGAGAGATGGGTCATTAATAGATGGCACGATGGAGAGAGATGGGTAGCAGATGGCATGGTGGAGAGAGATGGGTATTAACAGATGGCATGGAGGAGAGAGATGGGTCATTACAGTAGATGGATGGTGGAGAGAGATGGGTCATTACAGAGATGGATGGTGGAGAGAGATGGGTCAGTCAGATGGCATGGTGGGGAGAGATGGTAGCAGAGGATGGTGGAGAGAGATAATGGATGTGAGAGAGATGGGTCAGTCAATGGAGGGAGAGAGATGGGAATTAAGTAGATGGATGAGTGGAGAGAGATGGGTAGTCAGATGGCATGGAGGAGAGAGATGGGTAGTCAGATGGCATGGTGGAGAGAGATGGGTAGTAGACTGGCATGGTGGAGAGAGATGGGTCAGTCAGATGGCATGGTGGAGAGAGATGGGTAGTCAGATGGCATGGTGGAGAGAGATGGGCAGTCAGATGGCATGGGGAGAGAGATGGATCCATTACAGTAGATGGATGGTGGAGAGAGATGGGTCATTACAGTCAGATGAGGGTGGAGAGAGATGGGATTACAGTAGATGGCATGGTGGAGAGAGATGGATCATTACAGTAGATGGCATGGTGGAGAGAGATGGGTCATACAGTCAGATGGCATGGTGGAGAGAGATGGTCAGCAGATGGCATGGAGGAGAGAGATGGGTCAGTCAGATGGCATGGTGGAGAGAGATGGGTCAGTCAGATGGCATGGTGGAGAGAGATGGGTAGATGGCATGGTGGAGAGAGATGGGTCCATTACAGCAGATGGAATGGAGGAGAGAGATGGGTAGTCAGATGGCATGGTGGAGAGAGATGGGTAGTCAGATGGAATGGTGGAGAGAGATGGGTCAGTCAGGATGGCATGGTGGAGAGAGATGGGTCATTACAGTCAGATGGCATGGTGGAGAGAGATGGGTAGTCAGATGGCATGGTGGAGAGAGATGGGTCATACAGTAGATGGATGGGAGAGAGATGGGTAGTAGAATGGGGGAGAGAGATACATACAGTAGATGGATGGGGGAGAGAGATGGGTCCATTACAGTCAATGGATGGTGGAGGAGAGAGATGGGTCAGTAGATGGCATGGTGGAGAGAGATGGGTCATTACAGTGATGGCATGGTGGAGAGAGATGGGTCATCAGATGGATGGTGAGAGAGATGGGTATTACAGTAGATGGATGGTGGAGAGAGATGGGTCCAGTCAGATGGCATGGTGGAGAGAGATGGGGTCAGTCAGATGGCATGGTGGAGAGAGATGGGTACAGATGGAGTGGAGAGAGATGGGAAAGTATGATGGTGGAGAGAGATGGGTCAATACAGTCAGATGGAATGGGGGGGAGAGAGATGGGTAAGACAGTCAGATGGATGGTGGGAGAGAGATGGGTAGTCAGATGGCATGGTGGAGAGAGATGGGTCATTGACAGCAGATGGATGG
Source organism: Coregonus clupeaformis (assembly GCF_020615455.1). Classification (NCBI taxonomy): domain Eukaryota; kingdom Metazoa; phylum Chordata; class Actinopteri; order Salmoniformes; family Salmonidae; genus Coregonus; species Coregonus clupeaformis. Next base: position 41,041 of record NW_025536867.1, read on the forward strand.
TGGAAGAGATGGGTCATACAGCAGATGGATGGTGGAGAGAGATGGGCATTAAGTAGATGGCATGGTGGAGAGAGATGGGCAGATGGCATGGTGGAGAGAGATGGGTCAGTCAGATGGCATGGTGGAGAGAGAGATGGGTAATAAGACAGATGGCATGGTGGAGAGAGATGGGTTACAGTAGATGGATGGTGGAGAGAGATGGCATTACAGTCAGATGGCATGGAGGAGAGAGATGGGTCATTACAGTCAGATGGCATGGGGAGAGAGATGGGTATTACAGTCAGATGGATGGTGGAGAGAGATGGGTAATTACAGTAGATGGCATGGTGGGAGAGAGATGGGTAGTCAGATGGCATGGTGGAGAGAGATGGGTCCAAGAGTAGATGGATGGTGGAGAGAGATGGGTCATTACAGTCAGATGCATGGTGGAGAGAGATGGGTAGTCGATGGCATGGGGGGAGAGAGATGGGTAAGTAGATGGCATGGTGGAGAGAGATGGGTCAGTCAGATGGCATGGTGGAGAGAGATGGTAGTCAGAGTGGCATGGAGGAGAGAGATGGGTATAATCAGATGGATGGTGAGAGAGATGGGATTAAGTAGATGGCATGGTGGAGAGAGATGGTCATTAAGTCAGATGAGTGGAGAGAGATGGGTCAACAGTAGATGGATGGGGAGAGAGATGGGTCAGTAGATGGATGGTGGAGAGAGATGGGTCATTACAGTAGATGGCATGGTGGAGAGAGATGGGTCCAGTCAGATGGCATGGTGGGAGAGATGGGTAGTAATGGATGGTGGAGAGAGATGGGTAGTGAGATGGATGGTGGAGAGAGATGGGTAGTCAGATGGCATGGTGGAGAGAGATGGTCAGTCAGATGGCATGGAGGAGAGAGATGGGTCATTACAGTAGATGGATGGAGGAGAGAGATGAGAGATGGATGGTGGAGAGAGATGGGTAGTCAGATGGATGGTGGAGAGAGATGGGAGTAGATGGCATGGTGGAGAGAGATGGGTAAAAGGATGGAGAGAGATGGGTCATTAGTCAGATGGCATGGTGGAGAGAGATGGGTCATAGTAGATGGATGGTGAAGAGATGGGTCACAAGAGTGGAGAGAGATGGGTATTAAGTAGATGGCATGGTGGAGAGAGAGAAAGGTCATTACACCAGATGGCATGGTGGAGAGAGAGGTCCAGTCAGATGGCATGGTGGAGAGAGATGGTCAGTCAGATGGATGGGGAGAGAGATGGGTCAGTCAGATGGCATGGTGGAGGAGAGAAAGGATGGAGGTAGAGAGATGGGTATAGATGGATGGTGAGAGAGATGGGTAGCAATGGCATGGTGGAGAGAGATGGGTAGTTCAGATGCATGGGAGAGAGAGAGATGGGTCATTACAGTAGATGGATGGTGGGAGAGATGGGTAGTAGATGGATGGTGAGAGAGATGGGTCATTAAGTCAGATGGCATGGGAGAGAGATGGGTCCGATTACAGTGACGACATGGTGGAGAGAGATGGTCAGTCAGATGGCATGGGAGAGAGATGGGTCCATTACAGTAGATGGGATGGTGGAGAGAGATGGGTCAGCTGTCAAGGCATGGGGAGAGAGATGGGTAGTAGATGGCATGGTGGAGAGAGATGGCCAGTCAGATGGCATGGGGGGAGAGAGATGGGTAAATCAGATGGTATGGTGGAGAGAGATGGGGTCAGTGAGATGGATGGGGGAGAGAGATGGGTCAGTAGATGGATGGTGGAGAGAGATGGTAATTAAGAGATGGATGGTGGAGAGAGATGGGTAGTAGATGGATGGTGGAGAGAGAGATGGGTATAGATGGAGGGAGAGATGGGTAAAGATATGGTGGGAGAGATGAACAAACTATGGCAATGGAGAGAGAGATAGTATAGATGGCAAGTGGAGAGAGATGGGTAGTCAGATGGGCATGGTGGAGAGAGATGGGTACACAGTCAGATGGCATGGTGAGAGAGATGGGTCAGTCAGATGGCATGGTGGGAGAGAGATGGGTATTACAGTCAGATGGCATGGGGAGAGAAAGATGGTGGAGAGAGATGGGTATAGAGGCATGGTGGAGAGAGATGGGTCAATTACAGTAGATGGCATGGTGGAGAGAGAAGGGGTCAATGGAGGGAGGAGATGGGTAGTGATGGCATGGTGGAGAGAGATGGGTCCATTACAGTAGATGGCATGGTGGAGAGAGAGATGGGTCCAAGTCAGATGGCATGGTGGAGAGAGATGGGTCAGCAGATGGATGGTGGAGGAGAGATGGGAACAGATGGAGGTGGAGAGAGATGGGTCAGTCAGATGGCATGGTGGAGAGAGATGGGTAAAAGTAGATGGCATGGTGGAGAGAGATGGGTCCATTACAAGATGGCATGGTGGAGAGAGATGGGTAGGCAGATGGCATGGGGGAGAGAGATGGGTCAGTAGATGGCATGGTGAGAGAGATGGGTAGTAGATGGATGGTGGAGAGAGATGGGTATGAGTCAGATGGAAGGAGAGAGATGGGTCGAGAAGATGGATGGTGGAGAGAGATGGGTCCAGACAGACAGAAGGGAGAGGATGGGTCACTACAGTAGATGGCATGGTGGAGAGAGATGGGTAGTGATGGATGGGGAGAGAGATGGTCCATTAAGTAGATGGATGTGGAGAGAGATGGGTATGATGGGATGGGGAGAGAATGGGTAGAATGATGGTGGAGAGAGATGAGCAGATGGCATGGTGGAGAGAGATGGGTAGAGATGGCATGGTGGAGAGAGATGGGTATTAAGTAGATGGCATGGTGGGAGAGAGATGGGTCCAGCCAGATATGGCATGGTGGGAGAGAGATGGGTCAGTCAGATGGGCATGGTGGGGAGATGGGTATTACAGTCAGATGGCATGGTGGAGAGAGATGGTAAAGCAGATGGATGGTGGAGAGAGATGGGTCATTACAGTAGATGGATGGAGGGAGAGAGATGGTCAGTCAGATGGCATGAGGGAGAGAGAGATGGGTCCATTACAGTCAGATGGGATGGTGGAGAGAGATGGGTAGTAGATGGCATGGAGAGAGATGGTAGTTACAGTAGATGGATGGAGGAGAGAGATGGGTATTACATCAGATGGATGGTGGAGAGAGAGATGGGTCCAGTCAGATGGCATGGTGGGAGAGAGATGGGTCCAGTCAGATGGATGGTGGAGAGAGATGGGTCAGTCAGATGGCATGGGGAGAGAGATGGTCAGTCAGATGGATGGTGGAGAGAGATGGGTAGCAGATGGCATGGTGGAGAGAGATAGCATGAGGGGAGAGAAAGCAGATGGAGTGGTGGAGAGAGATGGGTCAGTCAGATGGATGGTGGAGAGAGATGGGGCATTACAGTCAGATGGATGTGGAGAGAGATGAGGTCAGATGGAGGGGAGAGAGATGGGTCAAAAGCAGATGGATGGTGGAGAGAGAGATGGTCATTACAGTCAGATGGCATGGTGGAGAGAGATGGGCCATTACAGCCAGGATGGCATGGTGGAGAGAGATGGGTCCATTACAGTCAGATGGCATGGGGAGAGAGATGGGTCAGCTGTCAGATGGATGGTGGAGAGAGATGGGAGAGGGGATGGGGGAGAGAGAGGGTCAGTAGATGGATGAGAGATGATCAATGATGGGAGAGATGGCAGTAGATGGAAAGGGGTGGAAGAGTGGATCATAACAGATGGATGGTGGAGAGAGAAGGGTCAGTAGATGGATGGTGGAGAGAGATGGGTATTAAGTAGATGGCATGGTGGAGAGAGATGGGTCAGTCAGATGGCATGGTGGAGAGAGATGGTCAGTCAGACGTGGAAAATGGTGGGAGAGAGATGGGTCAGTCAGATGGATGGTGGAGAGAGATGGGTCAGTCAGATGGCATGGTGGAGAGAGATGGGTCATTACAGGTCAGATGGCATGGTGGAGAGAGATGGGTATTACAGTCAGATGGCATGGTGGAGAGAGATGGGTCCATTAGAGATGGCATAGAATGGATGGGGAGATGAGATGATGGTGGAGAGAGATGGGTATACAGTCAGATGGCATGGTGGAGAGAGATGGGTCATTACAGTCAGATGGCATGGTGGAGGAGAGAGATGGGTATTACAGTAGATGGCATGGGGAGAGAGATGGGTCAAGATGGATGGTGGAGAGAGATGGGTCAGTAGATGGATGGTGGAGAGAGATGGGTCATTACAGTAGATGGGGGATAGAGAGAGATGGGTATTAAGTAGATGGCATGGTGGAGAGAGATGGGGAAAGATGGATGGGGGAGAGAGATGGAGTAGATGGATGGTGGAGAGAGATGGGTAACAGATGGCATGGTGGAGAGAGATGGGTAGTCAGATGGATGGTGGAGAGAGATGGGTCAGTCAGATGGCATGGTGGAGAGAGATGGGTACAATCAGATGATGGTGGAGAGAGATGGGTATTAATCAGAGGATGGTGGAGAGAGATGGGTATTTTAGTCAGATGGATGGTGGAGAGAGATGGGTCATTAAGTCAGATGGATGGTGGAGAGAGATGGATCAGTTAAGTCAGATGGCATGGTGGAGAGAGATAGGTCCATTACAGTCAGATGGCATGGTGGAGAGAGATGGGTCAGTCAGATGGCAAGGAGAGATGGGTAGTCAGATGGCATGGTGGGAGAGAGATGGGTCAGTCAGGATGGCATGGGGGAGAGAGATGGTCCAACTCAGATGGATGGTGGAGAGAGATGGGTATTACAGTAGATGGATGGTGGAGAGAGATGGTAGCAGATGGATGGTGGGAGAGAGATGGGTAGTAGATGGCATGGGGGAGAGAGATATAGAGATGGATGGGGAGAGAGATGGGTATTAGAAGATGGATGGTGGAGAGAGATGGGTAGTAGATGGATGGTGGAGAGATGTGTAAATAGTAGATGGATGGTGGAGAGGATGGGTCAGTCAGATGGCATGGTGGAGAGAGATGGGTATTAACAGATGATGGTGGAGAGAGATGGGTCAAAGGAGATGGATGGTGGAGAGAGATGGGTAGTCAGATGGATGGTGGAGAGAGATGGGTATTAAGTAGAGAGTGGTGGAGAGAGATGGGTCAGTCAGATGGCATGGAGGAGAGAGATGGGTCATTACATCAGATGGCATGAGTGGAGAGAGATGGTAAGTCAGATGGCATGGTGGAGAGAGATGGGTCAGTCAGATGGCATGGTGAGAGAGATGGGTCAGCAGATGGCAGGTGGGGAGAGAGATGGTCATTAGAGTCAGATGGCATGGTGGAGAGAGATGGTCATTACAGTCAGATGGAGTGAGAGAGATGGTCATTACAGCCAGATGGCATGGTGGAGAGAGATGGGTAGTCAGATGGCATGGTGGGAGAGAGATGGGTAATGAGTGATAGGAGAGAGATGGGTCCATTACAGTCAGATGGTACCTGTGAGAGAGATGGGTAAAGAGATGAATGGTGGAGAGAGATGGGTCAGTCAGATGGATGGAGAGAGATGGGTAGCAGATGGATGGAGGAGAGAGATGGGTAGTCAGATGGATGGTGAGAGAGATGGGTCATTACAGTCAGATGGCATGGTGGAGAGAGATGGGTATTACAGGATGGATGGGAGAGAGATGGGAAAGCCAGATGTATGGTGAGAGAGATTATTAAGTCAGATGGCATGGTGGAGAGAGATGGGTATTACATCAGATGGATGGTGGAGGAGATGGTAGTAGATGGCATGGTGGAGAGAGATGGGTCAGTAGATGGCACTGGTGGAGAGAGATGGGACCAGTCAGATGGCATGGGGAGAGAGATGGGTCAAAGTCAGATGGCATGGTGGGAGAGAGATGGGTCCAGTCAGATGGCATGGTGGAGAGAGATGGGTAGTCAGATGGATGGTGGAGAGAGAAGCAAATAGATGGATGTGAGAGAGATGGGTAGTTACAGTCAGATTGGCATGGTGGAGAGAGATGGGTCATATAGCCGGGATGGCATGGTGGGAGAGAGATGGGTCATTAGCAGTGAGATGGCATGGTGGAAGAGATGGGTCATTAAGCAGATGGATGGTGGAGAGAGATGGGTAGTCAGATGGCATGTAGGGAGATGGGTTATTGCAGTCAGATGGCATGGAGGAGAGAAGTAGTAGATAAGTGGTGAGAGAGATGGGTCAGTCAGATGGTCGGAAGAGAGATGGGTAGCGTATAGCATGGTGGAGAGAGATGGGTCATTACAGTAGATGGATGAGTGGAGAGAAGACATTTTAGTGTTGTGGTTGTATTGCAGATATTTGGATAATAATTTGAGGGATTTCATCAATATGGGAGAACTGTTTAGATTTTAGGGTACCAAAAGATTGGGACAAATTCACCAATGTGTATTAATAGAGTGTATGTTAGTCCGTGAAAAATCGAATTAGCATAATGAAAAACAATCCTCCACGATGAGTGTCTTGCTCTAGTAACTCTCACAAGCCGCCTTGGGAGTCCGGATCAAAGGCATCTCACAACTCTGTTGTAAGGGTCCCAACAGTTTGGGCTACAACGAATATGACCCCTGTGGAAAGGTGAGACAGTTGTGTAGATGCAGAGGCAAGACTATCTGAAGGTCAAAGCCAGTTGAAAGAATAATTGAAGTATAAGATTACAAAAAGTTGGAACAATATATAAGGTTTTAATAAATAGAATAATAGTGAAGAATCAAAACTATGGAAAGAATAATATGGAACTAGTAAATAAAAAAAGGTTAAACAAATCAAAATATATTTTAGATTTTTCACAATAGCACAACCTGCTATAGACATTTGCACTCTC
>NW_025536868.1:0-45000 GCF_020615455.1 Coregonus clupeaformis
AGTGCACTATATAGGGAATAGTTTCTTTGATACGAGCCATGGTCTAATAGTGGTTAACTGGGGATGAATCCATTTAAAGGTCCCTAACTATAATATGGCTACAGTGGTGGGTGGAAACACCAGGACATCATGAGATTCAACTGAACACCACTAGAGGGCGTACTGGACTACTGTGAACTGGGAATCTAGACCACGTCTTATCTGTAAACCAGGCCAACACACCCTAATGTACCTGAAAGGGGGGGGGGGGTGTGTGTGGTGGGGTGACGACGGAGGGGTGATTGCGCTGTGTTGATCTGTGTTTGTGACTGTGCATCCTTGAGCGAGAGAGAGGGACAGAGAGAGAGAGAGAGGGCAAGGGCGAGGGAGAGAGAGAGAGAGGGACAGAGACATACAGAGAGAGGGCAAGAGAGAGAGACATAGAGAGAGGGCGAGGGAGGGAGGGAGGGAGAGAGAGAGAGGGACAGAGACAGAGAGAGAGAGAGAGCGAGGAGAGAGAGAGAGAGAGAGAGAGAGAGAGAGAGAGAAGAGAGAGAGAGAGAGAGAGAGAGAGAGAGAGAGAGAGAGGGGACAGCGAGAGAGAGAGAGAGAGAGAGAGAGAGAGAGACTGTGTGTGTATGTTCCCAGTACTGCAAGCTTAGTTCCCCAGGCTAAACAATAGGAGATGATATTGAAGGCCCCGCAGGAGACACAGTGGGGTTGGTCTATGAGGCAGGAAATGAAGGGGGAAATATGGACAGGTGGGAAGATGGGGGAGGATTGAGGGGTAGAGGGATCAACGATTGCCTCAGCTTCAGAATGAGAATTTGGTGTGGGGCTCTCTGTCTGTTGAAGGCAGCACATGCAGTAAATAATTGACAACCACCAGTGTACTAGTGTAACGCTATTCATAGCCCTGGAATTCTGTTCATTACCATCAATCTATTCCTGCTCTAAATGGTTTCACACTGATATCAGTGGGCTTGTGTGTGTGTGTGTGTGTGTGTGTGTGTGTGTGTGTGTGTGTGTGTCGTGTGTCAGCAGCACATCACTACAGCAGACACCACGACCGGCAGCCGTCGCGCTATCTGACGTAAGACAATGACGTGCTTCAGGCACGTCTTTGAAGTAGTTTTCTTCCTATGAATTATGGCTGTAGATTTGACCGACCTATGACCCCGTCCCTGAAAGCTCCGGCTCTCAGGAACATGTGCCCCAACGTGTGGAAGTCATTTCAACCAAATAATTCTATGTGATGACGTTGAATCATCAACATTGGAAAACTGATTGGGTTTGAAAAAAAAGTCATGAACTTAAGGGATGTTTTTTTTTCACCCAACTTGACACGGGGACATTCTTTGTTTGATTTCACATTTCATTCACGTTAATTGACAACTTTAAGCTTTATGTTGTGGACTTACAACATCCTGTTTCATTGTTTTTCTATTCAAAAAGTGTGATTTTGAGAGTATTATTGATTATTGGCATCAAACCATTGGGCATTTGTTTCGCAAACTCTGTACATACGTGGGATATACAGTGGGGAGAACAAGTAAAAAAAAATAAAAAATCCCAGAAAATCACATTGTATGATTTTTAATTTGCATTTTATTGCATGACATAAGTATTTGATACATCAGAAAAGCAGAACTTGATATTTGGTACAGAAACCTTTGTTTGCAATTACAGAGATTATACGTTTCCTGTAGGTCTTGACCAGGTTTGCACACACTGCAGCAGGGATTTTGGCCCACCCTCCATACAGACCTTCTCCAGATCCTTCAGGTTTGGGGCTGTCACAAGCAATAACGGACGTTCAGCTCCCTCCAAAGATTTTCTATTGGGTTCAGATCTGAGACTGGCTAGGCCACTCCAGGACCTTGAGATGCTTCTACGGAGCCACTCCTTAGTTGCCCAGGCTTTGTGTTTCGGTCGTTGTCATGCTGGAAGACCCAGCCACGACCCATCTTCAATGCTCTTACTGAGGGAAGGAGGTTGTTGGCCAAGATCTCGTGATACATGGCCCCATCCATCCTCCCCTCAATACGGTGCAGTCGGGCCTGTCCCCTTTGCAGAAAAAGCATCCCCAAAGAATGATGTTTCCACCTCCATGCTTCACGGTGTTCTTGGGGTTGTACTCATCCTTCTTCTTCCTCCAAACACGGGAGTGGGAGTTTAGACCAAAAAGCTCTATTTTTGTCTGATCAGACCACAGACCTTCTCCCATTCCTCCTCTGGATCATCCAGATGGTCATTGGCAAACTTCAGACGGGCCTGGACATGCGCTGGCTTGAGCAGGGGGGACCTTGCGGGGCGCTTGCAGGATTTTAATCCATGACGGCGTAGTGTGTTACTAATGGTTTTCTTTGAGACTGTGGTCCCAGCTCTCTTCAGGTCATTGACCAGGTCCTGCCGTGTAGTTCTGGGCTGATCCTCACCTTCCTCATGATCATTGATGCCCCACGAGGTGAGATCTTGCATGGAGCCCCAGACCGAGGTGATTGACCGTCATCTTGAACTTCTTCCATTTTCTAATAATTGCGCCAACAGTTGTTGTTTCTCACCAAGCTGCTTGCCTATTGTCCTGTAGCCCATCCCAGCCTTGTGCAGGTCTACAATTTAATCCCTGATGTCCTTACACAGCTCTCTGGTCTTGGCCATTGTGGAGAGGTTGGAGTCTATTTGATTGAGTGTGTGGACAGGTGTCTTTTATACAGGTAACGAGTCCAAACAGGTGCAGTTAATACAGGTAATGAGTGGAGAACAGGAGGGCTTCTTAAAGAAAAACTAACAGGTCTGTGAGAGCGGAATTCTTACTGGTTGGTAGGTGATCAAATACTTATGTCATGCAATAAAATGCAAATTAATTACTTAAAAATCATACAATGTGATTTTCTGGATTTTTGTTTTAGATTCCGTCTCTCACAGTTGAAGTGTACCTATGATAAAAATTACAGACCTCTACATGCTTTGTAAGTAGGAAAACCTGCAAAATCGGCAGTGTATAAAATACTTGTTCTCCTCACTGTATAAACATAGCTAACCAAACAACAGTCTATTGCTATTGGTGCATGGTGCGCACTTGAATTAAAAGGTAACTACACAAAATAATTACATTCTTAGATTTTTCCCAGATCTCAAAAGTGGTCTCCTGATGTGGTTTAAGCATTGTTGTGGACTTAGAACATCCGATTTTGTTGTTTTTCTATTACAAAAGTGTGATTTGAGATCGAAATCCCCCAGAGGTCAAGGAGTCTGAGACAGAGGTCAAGGAGTCTGAGACAGAGGTCAAGGAGTCTGAGACAGAGGTCAAGCCAACCTCTGACAGAGAGGTAGATGCCGATCCCAACGGGGAGACAATGAGCTCAGAGAGGAAACCCCAGTGAATGGCAGACGTCCATTGTTCAGCAGGCCGTTCAAAGACTGGTTCAACAGGCCAAAGCAAGACGCCAAGTCAAAGAGAAGTGATGATGAGAGCAATAGTGACAAAGAGAAGTCTGATAGGAAAGAAAGGAAGGTGAATAAATTAGTCGGATAGCAACGAACAGACTAACAGAACAAAAAGACAGACTAACAGAACACAAAGAACAGACTAACAGAACACAAAGAACAGACTAACAGAACACAAAGAACAGACTAACAGAACACAAAGAACAGACTAACAGAACACAAAGAACAGACTAACAGAACACAAAGAACAGACTAACAGAACACAAAGAACAGACTAACAGAACACAAAGAACAGACAAACAGAAGACAACAAATGGAATATAAGTGCCTGAGTGAATCCAAAACCAAGCCAAGCCCAGACCTATAGCCACGAAGAGACTACCTACTGGATGCAACAACAAATAGACAATAGAGTTTGTCTTGGGTTTCCAGCTCTGGTTGATCTCAGATGGAATGATATTTACTGATGTTGAATTGTGTTATCAACAGATGTAGGTTCTGCATGGACAGCTCCATCTGTGCCACTGACTTAGTCTGGCTTTAATTCCAGTTAGTCTACTAATAAAGCCAGACTAAGTCAGTGGCAAAGATGGAATTATCCAAGCAGAACATACTGTACATCTCCTTCAAAAGTAGATTTTTTTTTACTAAACAAAGATACAAACAACATGATAATGACAGTGACAAGACAACCATAGAAACAACACAATAATGACAGTCATAATACAACCATAAAAACAACATGATAATGACAGTCATAATACAACCATAAAAACAACATGATAATGACAGTGACAAGACAACCATAAAAACTACACGATAATGACAGTGACAAGACAACCATAAAAACAACATGATAATGATAGTGACAAGACAACCATAAAAACAACACAATAATGACAGTCATAATACAACCATAAAAACAACATGATAATGACAGTCATAATACAACCATAAAAACAACATGATAATGACAGTGACAAGACAACCATAAAAACTACACGATAATGACAGTGACAAGACAACCATAAAAACAACATGATAATGACAGTGACAAGACAACCATAGAAACAACACGATAATGACAGTCACAAGACAACCATAAAAACAACATGATAATGATAGTGACAAGACAACCATAAAAACAACATGATAATGACAGTCATAATACAACCATAAAAACAACATGATAATGACAGTGACAAGACAACCATAAAAACTACACGATAATGACAGTGACAAGACAACCATAAAAACAACATGATAATGACAGTGACAAGACAACCATAGAAACAACACGATAATGACAGTCACAAGACAACCATAAAAACAACATGATAGTGACAAGACAACCATAAAAACAACACAATAATGACAGTCATAATACAACCATAAAAACAACATGATAATGACAGTGACAAGACAACCATAAAAACAACACGATAATGACAGTGACAAGACAACCATAAAAACTACACAATAATGACAGTGACAAGACAACCATAAAAACAACACAATAATGACAGTCATAATACAACCATAAAAACAACATGATAATGACAGTCACAAGACAACCATAAAAACAACATGATAATGATAATGACAGTGACAAGACAACCATAAAAACAGAAGATGATTGACATGACAATTCTCAACCAGACAGACACACAACAACATTTGGACAAGACAGTTATCAGTAATCCCATGGTGTAGCCTAATGCAATAAAACATCAGGTCAAATATTGTTTACTTACATTCCATGGCATATGGAGCATTTTGCCCTTATAGTAACATATATTCATTTTAATTCATATTGTTCAATCAAATGTCGATATTTGGTTGTGTTGATAACCAAAAACAATTCAATATCACTTTTGAAATAGAGTAAATAGTGTATTTACCTGTCTCCAGCTCAACCAGAAGTTAAAGACTGGGATTAAGCCAGTGGCTCAGATGGAACTATCCAAGCAGTAGATACAGCTCCTTTAAATGTTCATATTTGGTTGCAATGACAACCAAACATAATTCAATACTGAAGCATGCATGAGAGCACCAGCTGTTCCGGATGACTGTGTGATCACGCTCTCTGTAGCCGATGTGAGTGAGACCTTTTTAAACAGGTCAACATTCACTAGGCCGCAGGGCCAGACGGATTACCAGGACGTGTACTCCGAGCATGCGCTGACCAACTTGCAAGTGTCTTCACTGACATTTTCAACCTGTCCCTGAGCAGGTTGAGAGCTTCAAGTTCCTTGGTGTCCACATCACCAACAAACTATCATGGTCCAAACACACCAAGACAGTCGTGAAGAGGGCACGACAAAGCCTATTCCCCCTCAGGAGACTGAAAAGATTTGGCATGGGTCCTCAGATCCTCAAAAAGTTATACAGCTGCACCATCGAGAGCATCCTGACTGGTTGCATCACTGCCTGGTATGGCAACTGCTCAGCCTCCGACCGCAAGGCACTACAGAGGGTAGTGCGTACGGCCCAGTACATCACTGGGGCCAAGCTTCCTGCCATCCAGGACCTCTATACCAGGCGGTGTCAGAGGAAGACCATCAAAATTGTCAAAGACTCCAGCCACCCTAGTCATAGACTGTTCTCTCTGCTACCACACGGCAAGCGGTACCAGAGCGCCAAGTCTAGGTCCAAAAGGTTTCTTAACAGTGTCTACCCCCAAGCCATAAGACTCCTGAACAGCTAATCAAATGCCTACCCAGACTATTTGCATTTCACTGTAAGGTCTACACCTTGTTGTATTCGGCGCAAGTGACAAATACAATTTGATTTGATTTGAATATTACTTTTTTAATACAGTAAATAGCATAAAATTAGGACTATCTCACTAACTAATGTAACGTTCAACCTTTAAAATAAGTAACTCATCCATGGCATCATTTGGAGGTTATTGTAACTACCTGTATACATTTATTCTTATGTCATCTTATAAAGTGTGCATGTTCCAGAGAGGTCACAGGTCGTCGCAGGTCTTTGGTCTCAACTGCTGTAATAATCTGTCAGAATCTCGAATGGCATTGATCACTTGCACCGTGTACTTTTAACGTCATCTCAACTGCAATCCCTGTCGTTTGGTTGCGCTATTAGATGAAGCACAGTGATAACACATTAAGTTGTTGGTATAAATAAAACGAAATATCTGACATTGTCTTCCCATTTGAACTTTGCTGCACTTTTAGATGGTTGAAAGCGTAGTAAAATAACACATTGGAAATTCAACTAACTTTTGGCTGTCTTTTTGATTGGGTGAATATAGGATGTCATCTCATTTATCAACTTCTAAATCAAATATTATCCACGCTGAAATGACGTGGTGTGGCCCAGTGGGTATTATCCACGCTGAAATGACGTGGTGTGGCCCAGGGGGAATTATCCACGCTGAAATGACGTGGTGTGGCCCAGTGGGAATTATCCACGCTGAAATGACATGGTGTGGCCCAGTGGGGTGTTTAATAGAAGACTCTTTCATTGATCCTTAAAGCTCTAAACCGTGCTTTTATTTGACAATGTGTGAAAGTGTGAAAGACCTTGAGGGAGGCTGCATCCAGGGGTGGAGGGGAAGACCTTGAGGGAGGCTGCATCCAAGGTGGAGGGGAAGATCTTGAGGGAGGCTGCATCCAGGGGTGGAGGGGAAGATCTTGAGGGAGGCTGCATCCAGGAGTGGAGGGGAAGACCTTGAGGGAGCTTGCAGAAACAAACTTTCAAACGAAAGGAAACCTCTTGGCAGGGAAAAAACACATTTGAATAAATAATATGATTTAGAGTTAAATCCTTTGTTGTTGTTGTTGTTGTAATTAATTCTTTACAGTCATGTTTTTTAAAAATCATATTCTTAATAAATTGTAGAAAATACACTTTATGACACTATCATGAAGCATTATGACCATCATAATCATCCACAGTGTGAGCCAGATAGGCCTATCACGTAAATCGGTCCCCAAGAGGGTGCGTTGTCCTGCTCCTGAAACCTGCTCCTGCGTTCATCCCAGTCATCAGCATCAGGAGCATATGGGGTCGGGGCGTGACTGACATCAATGTGTGCGCAATTACAATGATAATTCAATACGGTCAATTTCAGAAAATGTTATATGACATAAACAATACTGTTGACATGTAGGCTATGGTGTAATGGAATGTTTTGCCTTGTCTGGTAGGGGGTTTTTGTGGGTTTTGTGGGTTTTGACACTGTTATGTAGGTGTCATAACCAGCCATAACATAACACAATAAGGTCTAAATATATGTTCCATGATAGTATTATGACCATATTACGACAGGTTATGACAAGTTATGTCAGCCGTTATGACGTTATGACATGGTTGTGACCGTGTCATAACGTGCTATGATGCTAGGTGTCCTCTGTAGCTCAATTGGTAGAGCACGGCGCTTGTAACGCCAGGGTAGTGGGTTCGATCCCCGGGACCACCCATATACGTAAGAATGTATGCACACATGACTGTAAGTCGCTTTGGATAAAAGCGTCTGCTAAAAGTGTTACCAATAACTTGTATGTGTGTAAAGAAACGTGCCAAAGCGGGTCCCTCGAATGACCAACCAACATTCAAAATTTTCCTCCTTCTACTTTCAGCTTCACTTAGCAAATATCTCCTAAATGATGTTCAGTGAAGGATTTGAGCCCTTCTAATGCTAGAACGAAGTGGACTAAAGGCCTCCAATAGATAACATCCTCTACTACAACTACCAAGAGTGAGGGAGTTGAAACCAACACAAGAGTGAGGGAGTTGAAACCAACACAAGAGTGAGGGAGTTGAAACCAACACAAGAGTGAGGGAGTAGAAACCAACACAAGAGTGAGGGAGTTGAAACCAACACAAGAGTGAGGGAGTTGAAACCAACACAATAGTGAGGGAGATGAAACCAACACAAGAGTGAGGGAGTTGAAACCAACACAAGAGTGAGGTAGATGAAACCAACACAAGAGTGAGGGAGTTGAAACCAACACAAGAGTGAGGGAGTTGAAACCAACACAAGAGTGAGGGAGTTGAAACCAACACAAGAGTGATGGAGTTGAAACAAACACAAGAGTGAGGGAGTTGAAACAAACACAAGAGTGAGGGAGTTGAAACCAACACAAGAGTGAGGGAGTTGAAACCATCACAAGAGTGAGGGAGTTGAAACAAACACAAGAGTGAGGGAATTGAAACCAACACAAGAGTGAGGGAGTTCAAACCAACACAATAGTGAGGGAGTTGAAACCAACACAAGAGTGAGGGAGTTGAAACCAACACAAGAGTGAGGGAGTTGAAACCAACACAAGAGTGAGGGAGTTGAAACCAACACAAGAGTGAGGGAGTTGAAACAAACACAAGAGTGAGGGAGTTGAAACCAACACAAGAGTGAGGGAGTTGAAACCATCACAAGAGTGAGGGAGTTGAAACAAACACAAGAGTGAGGGAGTTGAAACCAACACAAGAGTGAGGGAGTTGAAACCAACACAAGAGTGAGGGAGTTGAAACCAACACAAGAGTGAGGGAGTTGAAACCAACACAAGAGTGAGGGAGTTGAAACCAACACAAGAGTGAGGGAGTTGTAACCAACACAAGAGTGAGGGAGTTGAAACCAACACAAGAGTGAGGGAGTTGAAACCAACACAAGAGTGAGGGAGTTGAAACCAACACAAGAGTGAGGGAGTTGAAACCAACACAAGAGTGAGGGAGTTGAAACCATCACAAGAGTGAGGGAGTTGAAACAAACACAAGAGTGAGGGAGTTGAAACCAACACAAGAGTGAGGGAGTTGAAACCAACACAAGAGTGAGGGAGTTGAAACCAACACAAGAGTGAGGGAGTTGAAACCAACACAAGAGTGAGGGAGTTGAAACCAACACAAGAGTGAGGGAGTTGTAACCAACACAAGAGTGAGGGAGTTGAAACCAACACAAGAGTGAGGGAGTTGAAACCAACACAAGAGTGAGGGAGTTGAAACCAACACAAGAGTGAGGGAGTTGTAACCAACACAAGAGTGAGGGAGTTGAAACCAACACAAGAGTGAGGGAGTTGAAACCAACACAAGAGTGAGGGAATTGAAACCAACACAAGAGTGAGGGAGTTGAAACCAACACAAGAGTGGAGTGAGGGAGTAGAAACCAACAGATTCCGTTTTTACATTTTAGTCATTTAGCAGACGCTCTTATCCAGAGCGACTCACAGTTAGTGAAAACATTTTATTTTATTTTATTTTACTGGCCCCCCGTGGGACTCGAACCCACAACCCTGGCGTTGCAAACGCCATGCTCTATCAACTGAGCTACATCCCTGCCGGCCATTCCCTCCCCTACCCTGGGCCAATTGTGCGCCGCCCATGAGTCTCCCGGTCGCGGCCGGCTACGACAGAGCCTGGATTCGAACCAGGATCTCTAGTGGCACAGTTAGCACTGCGATGCAGTGCCTTAGACCACTGCACCACTCAGTGTTCACTGGGGTTTTATCTGTAACGTGTCCTACTTTGACAAAATAAGAGATACATCAAATGATCAAATCCCTTTTAATTTCCAGTAGCTTTCGTATCCCCTCGTGATTAAATGTGAATGTTTGTAGTTATGTTTATTGTTCCATTCCAGAGAAGTTATCCATCTGGAAACACGGTATCCCTTAGATGGAAACAATGCATGAAAACAAACCACATTGATGGGTCTCACGTTACTCTAGAGGTCATGTGATCAGTCAGATGAGGAAAATGAAAAGAGACTATTTATAACTCTTGGTGCGGGTTTCGGTTTTCTCTCCATTTCAAGACTGGTTTCGAGATTACTTTTGGACGCATAGGTGTTGTGATCAGGTGTGGCACACACCGATTGAAAGGTCCTTGTGATTGCAGTCATGTGGTCGTGAGATACCCGTGAGAGTGGGTTTGACCTTATTGTGTGTCTAAAGTTTGATCTAAAGCCCAACCTTCTTGTCAACTTATTGAACATTATACAATGGGTGGGTCTAATCCTGAATGCTGATTGTTTAAACCCCTTTGTTATATCATCACGTGGCAGTTTTTAAATCGTTTTCCCCAGGGGCCTGAATCGCGTGGTGTAACAAAACATCGGGTGGAGCTTTGTTACATTGATGGAGTCCTTGGAAACGTTTCTGAGAGCTTTAGTGCCTTACTTTCGATTAAAAAAAAAAAAGGTAAGAACGAGACTCGGTCACGTCACTCCCAAGGGGCGAGGGCACCAGGAGTATATCTACTGTGCAATTCATCTTCTCGTCACAATCGAGGAAAGACCAGCAAGACAGAGGCAACATGAAGATGCAGATGTTGGTGTTGTTGGCCGTAGCAGCCAGTCTGTCTGAGGGACGGATATTCTCCAAATGTGAGCTGAAGAGCTTATTGGAGGAGGCGGCCCTCAAATTCAACCTGACTGCGAAAGCCAAAGTGAAGAACCTGACAAACAAGGATTTTGTGGCTAAAAGTAAGTTACATTACATAACCCAAAAATCTGAAGGAATGGTTAAATGCTGTGGACTGGTTTCCCGGAACACAGATGAAGCCTAGTCCCGGACTAAGAAACTCTTTAAATCGAGATTCTCAATGGAAATGGCTTTTTATTATGACTAGGCTAAATCTGTGTCTGGGAAATCGGCCCTAGGAGTCTGATTGTAAAGTAACGCTACATGTTTGTTGCCTCTTCCAGTCGTCTGCCACGTGGAGAAGGCCACAGGGTTCAACAGCAGTTTTGTGACTGCTTGGAGGGATGACGACGGCCCTGATGTCCTCTCAACCCGCCCTGCTAAAGTTAATGACCGCCATCGCCCCGAGCCCCCTCATAGGAGGGGGAAGAGACACGCCGGGGATGATGTCCACCCTAACCACCCTAACCACACTGCTAACAATGACAACCATCCTACCCATCCTACCCACCCTAACCACCCTACCCCTCCTACCCATCCTACCCTTCCTAGACGCCCTGAGCAGCCTCCTAAGAGGGGTAAGAGACACGCTGGGAATCACTTCACCTCAGGAGAAGACTCCAGCGAAGAAGAGACCATGGGAACCCTCTACGGCTTGTTCCAGCTGAGCGATCGTGTGATTTGTTCCTCGGGCTCCACTCCATCTCTGAACCTTTGCCAGATGAACTGCAGTGGTGAGTTCAATGTGTCAATGTGCTCAAAATGCTCAAGCCTATGACAAAACCTATGTATCTAAGTGGTCAAGATGCTCGAGCCTACGACAAATTCTATGTATCTAAGTGGTCAAGATGCTCGAGTCTGTGAGAAAATACACAACAGGTTTATTAATAGGGTAGTTGGATGTTAGATTCAAACGTCTTGTATGACAGTGTTCAGTTAAGGATCTCTGTTGGGCTTTTTGTTTCTCTCAAGCTTTGATTGACGACAACATAAGTGATGACTTAACCTGTGTGGAGACGATCAAACGGACAATGTAAGTGTTTGGTTTTGAGGTGGATGTGTTCTCTCCTGTTTCTTCATGTGTTAATATACTTGTTTGTAAGTGCAGGAATTCTTATTCACTTTTAGATTGTCTTTTTTTTTTTTCATTCAAACAGGGAAATTGGCCCCGGTCAACAAACAAAGGCTCTAAAGAGAATGTAAGTATGCAAATGAAAAAATGGTGTATTTTACATTTTGTAAATAGATTTTATTTCCATCATATCAAAGCGAGTTAATTGGTTGGCATTCGATGTTTAAATGTGTGAAACGTTCTATGAGAACGTCACTTTAGGATGTCCTTTAGTGAATTTAAGCGAGCACCTCTAGGGGTTGTAACTGAATATGGACATTTTAACGCTTTCCTGATGGAATTATTCATATTGTTTTAATTATCTTGTAGGATCAAGCTGCTCTTCCAGAAGGAGTGTGACATGACGGTCGCCTCTAGCTACTTTTCCAAGTGTTGAGAAGCCATGTTAGACGACAATCCCCCAACTACAAAAGATCCGAATTGGGCTGCCCGTGTAAACGCAGCCGTGGTGTGTAACAATTATATCTCACCAGCTTCATGTTCACAAAGTACAGCGGAATAGAATGTAGCGTGTAGAAAGAATAAACATGGACATTACATTGATTTGGTTTGTTTCATTATCTGTTGTTGTTGTTGTTGTTGTTGTTGTTGTTGAATTGCAAATAGCAGTTAAAGCAAGGCAAACCTTGGATTAACCACTGGGATAAACACACATGCACCCTTCAAACAGCACATGGTCATGGCAAAAAAATATACCGATTTTGTAAAATGTAAATCAAAAGGTTATTTTTTTATTTTTTATTTTTTACATTTTAGCTAACCCTAACCCTTTTCCTGACCTAGACCTAATGATTCTAACCTGACACGTTAATTCTCCTAACCTGCTGCCTAAGTTCTCCTAACATGCTACGAAATGTCAAATCGGACAAAAGCTATATCCTTTTTAGTCAAAACCTCAGCACACGGCACACAGGACCCCAGTCAAGGCAGTCTTCCTACCTGCATGTTTGGATTGCTCTTTTATGGGGTAACAGCATAGAGATGGAAAGAGGTAATATCTGGGAAATAACCTGTTTTTGCATGGGCAGAGCCATTGAGGGCTTCCACCATTTTAAAGTAGTCAACTGGGTGGTACTTCCAACTTCATTGGCTGATCCCTCCTGGTGACCCCTGTTGGAGTCATGTCCAACCTGGTCATCAGGAGGGATCAGCCAATCGTGAAGATGAAAATGGACTACTTCAAAATGGAGATAGCCTCAATGGCGCGCTGCCCATGCGCTCACAGGGGACATAATTGGATGGATGTAAGGTTGCGACATCTTTCCGTCTCCATGGGTTACAGACAGATTAATGACTGGCGCTTAGTGGTGGAGCTCTACCTGTTAAATAGAGAAGCTGTCATAAGGTCATAGGTCAAATGATTGGCTGAACTAACACATAAGGAGGTACTGCGGGCAGAGCAAAATGTTATTGGACGCAGAGACGAGGAAGAGGAAGCCAGACATCCCACTCCCTCCTTTTTTGGGGGGGTTCAATGGAAGTCAGTGAACTAAGCAGACCAGACCCAGCTGCTATCACATTGGTGTCTATGGGAGAGCCCTTCCTGTTAAGCAGACCGGAACTTACTATTTTTTTCAACGGGAAACGGCCTGAGTGAATTATCTTAATATATCCACCATCTTTGTTAGAAATACATGAACCACTGGTCTTCTGTATCGCGCATAGAGAATTATAGAGGACTCTAGATGGATAAAACCCATTTCTGCATGGACATTGCCATTGAAGTAGTCAACTGGTCGGACTTCCTATGGGTTAAGGAAGCATCACATGATTCCATTAAGAATCATTATTTATTAACTAATTAATTTTATTAAATTGCCAACCTTGGCTTTATACCTGTTCAAACAACACACTCCAGGTGGCAGTATGCACCCTTTCAGTTTGTTTACCAACTCATAGAAGTAGTAGAAGAAGAAAATGGACTACTTCAAAATGGAGATGACCCCATGGCGCTACCCAAGTGCTCCCCAGACACCCGAATGGGATAGATACACAGAGGAGTCCTCTAACCTCTATGGTGGCACGTCAGTGGCACTTTTTCACTGAGATTTCTTTTTGACATCAAATGTTTTATGACGCCATCTAGTGGCTGCTTTTAGAAGTGCATGAGCCAAACGAGACCACGTCACTGACGTTCAATGAGGAACAGCATTGGGAAAGCTTGGCCCAGACAGAGACAGACAAGGCAGGTCATAAAATATTGCTGTTGTAAAAAATTCCACAAAGAACAAGCCTTAATTATTGTGAGGTAAACTGCACTGTCCTAAAGGGTGACATACTGTATGAGTCCAGATGTACAACAACAATCACATCACATCGCAGCACCATCAGTTATAATGAGCTTCCATATGGAGGTCTGCGCAGAAATGATTTCTTCGTCCCGCTCCCGCTCCCACCCGCAGCCGCACAACGCCCGCTGGCTTTCTGTCCGATTCCCATCTGCTACGTCGAGAACTGGTCCCAAACCCAACATGTTATTTTAGGCGTATGTGACGCAGCTCAGCAATTACAGGCTATATGGAATTCTGGGAAATTACATCAGAAAATAGGTTAAATCACCAGAGATTCTCACGTGGCCACATTACGCTATCTGTATTAATGGGTAATGTCAGCCAGTATGCTAGATGTATAGTATATTTTAAAGAGAGCAGAGTTGGAGAGACTTGCACTTTCTCTTGAGCTAGTTTTATAGCCTACGATTAGCGATTAGATGTATGTTTTTATTACTTCTAAACAAATTAACTTTTTTGGGGGGGTTCTCATAGGCTTACAATTATGTTTTGATTCTTGCTTGAACAGTCGCTAAGATTATATTTGGTTGTGATCTTTGCAAAATAACTATTTTGGATGCAGCAGTTGTTAGCTAGAATGCTAACGCTCATTGACAAACTGTAGGCTGTAGCAAAAGCTAGCCAAAGAGCCATTTTACTAGATGAAGTTGACATTAAAAAAAAAAAAGTATAATGCAGTTGATTTGCGATGGTGACACACACATTATATTAAGCAGGACATTCATACGAGCCTTAAAATCCTATTATAATCCAAAAGTAGTGTGAAATGCACTCCCTCATAAGCAACACGTAAATAGAGGCATTTTTTTGCTGGTGTTCTATAAGAACTCCCTGGTGTTCTGCCACCGTTCTATAAGAACTCCCTGGTGTTCTGCCACCGTTCTATAAGAACTCCCTGGTGTTCTGCCACCGTTCTATTAGAACTCCCTGGTGTTCTGCCACCGTTCTATAAGAACTCCCTGGTGTTCTGCCACCGTTCTATAAGAACTCCCTGGTGTTCTGCCACCGTTCTATTAGAACTCCCTGGTGTTCTGCCACCGTTCTATAAGAACTCCCTGGTGTTCTGCCACCAATTTATGCGCATCTTCCTCGTGCGACAATGTTTGCAAACACAGAAAGGGGTCAATAGTACGGTGGCCTGTTGCTTTGCACTTCCCGGCCACCGTACAATAGGCTATCGCCTACTCTATTTAATTGAGACCACACTCGCACCTGATCTCGCAGGTACGGCTACTGAACTGGAAGCAGCTGGAATAATGACGTTTTGCATATAGGGTATAGACTACCTTTTAGGAGGACGATTTGCAGGCAGAGACAAATGACTGGGTAATCAGTTCTTATTGAAAAGGCACAAAGCTAGTTAACCATAGTAGCCAAACCTATGTGCCTTTTCAATTATGGTATATATTTTCGATCGCACCTCGACTCACGTTGGCTGAGCGCCCTCTGCTTCTTTCCATTATCAATATTGATTTACAGACTGTAGTAAACTACAGTCTAATCATATTCAAGTTAACTTCATATTCAAGTTAACTGCCACGTGATTCTCCGCCCATGTTGCCAGCCTACTCTATTTCCAATGAGACCCCACGCCCAACGAGGAGAGGAGAGGAGAGGCTACTGAAGTTGAAACAGCGAATTCTGAGTGTGTGAATGTAACCGTGTTGCTTCCGTCCCTCTCCTCGCCCCTACCTGGGCTTGAACCAGGGACCCTCTGCACACATCGAACAACAGTCACCCTCGAAGCAACGTTAACCCGTCGCTCCACAAAAAGCTGCGGCCCTTGCAGAGCAAGGGAAACATCTACTTCAAGGTCTCAGAGCGAGTGGCGTCACCGATTGACCGCTAACTAGCTAGCCATTTCTTACCGATTACATGAATAATGCGACAAAGGTGTGATTTTAATACAACAGGTTCGCTAAGGCATACCAAGCAGAAAGATGACCTTTCCAAATAATCTGCGGGACAACACAACTATTTTCATCCCAAAGTAGTCTGTCTCCCGCTGCATGAAAAAGGCCGGCCGTGCCACGATGATCTCTGTCGGGACCGGCAGGTCCGGCGGGCCGTCCCATGGTAATGCAGCCCTCTACTTCCACAGTCCAGTTGAATGGTGTAATGACTTGAATAGTGGGATCTGCCTATATGAGACACATGTGGGTGACAATAGTCACACACACACACACACACACACACACACACACAATGAATGAATGAATCTCGTTATTTTGAAACTTTCATGATCTAAACATGGAATATTGTTTGTCTGTTTCCATACAACTATGCATTAAGAGTAATGCAACAGTTACTTATCATTTTGAGCAGTTGTATCAATTGATAGTTGGATAATTGTAATGAAATGAATAGACACTCATCTGAAATGTAATTGCCTTTTGAAATAGTAGTACTTTGATGTTAAGTTGTGTCATATTGAACATGTGACTTTTGTTAAATGAAGCAAATGATCCTAGTTTTATGTGTATGGTATCCAAGCAATTGAAAAAAGTGTTAAGAGTTTTGAAAAATGTGCATTTTGATCATTGGTTGTGAGTTGTGTGTCTAGAGTTTTGAAAAATGACGTCAAGGTTCTGAAATGAGTGCCAAAGTGATTGTAAAAAACTGTAGGATGTGTAAGAGGCTCCTGGCGTGTGGCCTGTCTCCGATATCTTACAATGGGCATTTATAACCACCAATTGGACATGCTCTTACAAAGCTTAAATGCCACATTTTCAAGATTATTGAACTCGGGCTGGCCAAGGAATGATAGTGGATCCTCTCCCTTGCTCATCGCTGTTGATTTCAGCATGTCCAATTGGTGATAATAAATGCCCACTGAAATGTATTGCAAATGTACTTGTCCGTTTGCAATATGAAATACAGCCAATGCCAGTATAACATCGTGGATCCAAAAATATTTTATTTGTAAAATAGAAGAAAACCACACCATTTTCAAATCCATTTATTGGTACATTCCCCCAGTCAATACATCTCTCCTAAAACTTCCCTCCCTGTCTCTGTAAGTCTATAGGATAGAGAGAGGTTGGTAATATTCCAATGGGGAGCTGTATCCTGACATTGTTCTCCCCTTACATGTTTAATTGATCCAGCCAGAATTGAAGGATCTCAACAGCTGTCTCAGCCGTCCAGTGGACTGGATCACGGGGCTGTGTGCGGAACCGGAGTCTATTCATGTCAGTTAAGTAATTGCATCTCTCCAAAATGGTTTGGTTCAGTCTATTTATGAGAGACTGCTGATCTCTTTCCAGCCTATCTGAAAAATGTATGAGTGGGACATAGAGTATTGCACTGGGAAACATGTTCTCACACACTTTCAGCAACTGCTGCAGCTGTTTCCAGGTGGTGCTAGATGTCTGTCTCAAGAGGCAGTTGTTTAAGCCTGCAGACAGAATCACCTTCTCTATGGCAGGGTTTGGTTCTAGCTTCTCCAAAACGCCTTTCAGATGATAGAAGGTGGCCCCTGGAAAGCTATCCACCTGCATCACAAAAGGCAGGGATGCTTGACAGATTTGAATCACCCAGTCCTTAATCTTTCTCCCTGTGTTAGGATGTCTAAGAGGCTCCCGGCGTGTGGCTAGAACAGGCTCAGATGGCAGGTTTGGGAATCGAACCCACAACCCTGGCACAACCCTGGCATTGCAAACACCATGCTCTACCAACTGAGGTACATTCCTGCCACATTTCAGACTACTGCACATAATACTTCCTATCTAACCCTAACGGCTTGTGAAACCCCCACACAGAGGTGTGAAATTCCTCTGCTTGAGGAGCCTCAAACATCAGAACAATGGCCTGACAACACCTGAGACATTTTTTAGCAAGATGGCATCTGCCAAAAGTGTGTTGAATAGACAAGGGTGAAAATATAAACAATATGCAGGTTTTCTTTTAAATGTGTTGTTTATTTTAAAGTGCAGATACCCAAAACTGAAATGTAAGTTAAACATGCATGGCAAAATATATTACCAAAATTACAGATTTACATTTAAAAAAAAAGGGGTTTAAGGATATTTTTGAGTCCCATCAGCTATTGGTGATTTCGTGCTGACTGGCTAGCTGTCAATCCGTTCCAAATCTTCTCCTTCTCCACCAAAATATTTTCTTGACACCCCATAGTCAAACAACAGTTCTTCCTGAACCGGAATGTCTCGTTGGGCAATGAAAAGGATGACGTTCCACACGTTGCCATCCTCTTCAAGTTGCTGAAGCTGACCTTTAATGTTGCTTCTCTTTCTGGAGTGGTTGATCCTCCGTCCAATTGTGTCCTTCTCTGGGTGGCAAGGGCAGGGCACAGTCTTGGCATCTATGCAGCACGTTTTCCCTGATACATCCTTGTAGAAATATAGGTACCCCACCTCGTCTTCATCTGTTGCTGCCAAAAGTTCTTTCCCCTGCTTCCCTGAGAGTGGGAGACCGTGGTAGTCACAGACGACTTCCCCTTTGGCAAATTTCCGTGTTGTCGTGACCTTTCTTCCTTTGACAGGGTCACTGGAAATGTACAGTCCTTTCCACTTCTGGGACTTCACCAGTTTCATAATTGCGTTGTTTTCATTTTTTGTGTCAATGTCGCTTGAAGGTTGCCAGTAACGAAGGACATCCTCCACCTTCACTCTGTTCTTCTCCCAGTTCTGCCGTTTAATGTATTTCTCTGCTTTTCTGGCAGTGGGTTCTCTTCTGGGGAAGTGAGCTGTAACAATGCAAAGACAAAAATACATGTGTTATTATTTATGTCATTTACTCAATAGCAGAAGCCCTTATCCAGGACTACTTACAGTCGTAGTTATGTGACTAAATCAAGTACATTCTCGTAATACCTAATATGTTAAAATTGTATTCAGTCTATTGTATTTTAAGCTGCATCTTTACCGATCACATAATCCCGTCTCATTTTCTCTTGCTGGTTTCTCCACTTGTCATAACAGTGTCTCTCATGCCTTCCTGCAATCAGTAGTCTGTCCTTCTTCTTGATTGATTGTCCATCAATTGTGACAGGGAAGCTTTGATAGAAGAGGTTCAAGGCCTGTGCCTCATCCAACGTTTGGCTGCTGGACAATGCTCCTGTTCCACAACTTGTGCTTGCGGAGGAGGGGCCTGCAGTCTCATTACTTGAAAAAGGGGAAAATAACAAAAAACGTGTTAGCCATATGTAACAACTTTACAAGACATTGTAAAAGGTCATTTATATAATGAGTATAAATACTCACTCAGATTCACTGGACATGGTGACTTTGGAGATCAGCTTCATTCCCATGCAGGCATTGAGTGGTGTCTTCATGCGGTAGTGCCTGTAAGGTGTGGCAGTTGTATGGTCCAAGTAGTCAGCAACAAGTGCCTTCTCTGCATCCGTGAAGTTGGCTTTGGTATGTGTCTCAAAAATGTGCCTTGCTACCTGGCTGGTGATGTTGGGGAGTTTGTATCTGATGAAAGAACAAGAAAAAACAGTTTTTTGGTTTTAGAAAACTGTACTGTCATAAAAGTATTGTGTAATGATAAAAAAACAGCGTTGTTCTTAACAGTGTTCAACTTACTTGGCCTGAAACCTTTGTAGGTCATTGGACGGGTTGTAGATGGCTCTTCCAACTGTGGAAATGAAGAACCTCTCATCTTCTTCCACGTCATCACAGTTTTGAAGAAAAGCTGGTCGAACGTGTCGGTAGTACGTATCCAACCACTGAAAATGTAGACAAAAAAAAAACATATTTACCAGGTTTGTATTAAATCAATCTCATTCACAATAACCAGATTGTGGTAAATATACTTACTGCATCTTCCTCCTCGTCTAACGAAACGGTTGCCACCTGCTGTGTCCCTGTCTTGTGTTGCTTAACACAGATGACAGTCCATTTCTCACCATTTGGCAAGATGCACTCCTTCCTTGAGAGCCATTCGTTCAGCTACAATAGGAAATGTGACATATCAATAAAACATATGCCAAAAAAAAGCAAATACGATTCAACATTATAGCAATTATATGACATTAGTTAACTTACGGTCATATTTTTTACAACTCCAGCCCTTTGGAGATGTTTCAGCATGAGAAGAGACTCCAGGTAGTACAGCATGAGCAGTTGTTCAGGTTCGTCCAAAGATTCTTCACTCGTGGCCTTCCCAATGACACCCAGAAAGTCTTTCTTGGCCACCTCCAAGACTGCCACACATTCTTTTGGTGTCTTTG
Source organism: Coregonus clupeaformis (assembly GCF_020615455.1). NCBI lineage: Eukaryota > Metazoa > Chordata > Actinopteri > Salmoniformes > Salmonidae > Coregonus > Coregonus clupeaformis. The sequence goes on from NW_025536868.1 coordinate 20,425, forward strand.
CAACCGTCATCATCTGTGTGTACCTGCAGAATAAACAATAATACATTAATGATTTGAAGAACGACAACAATACACACTTAAAATGTTAACTACGTTTCCGTGAGGATCAATTTTAAATATATATATACCTTTTCCTGGTAATTTCCTGAGACACCTGCTTGCTCATGGACTTCTGTAAGTCATTCAGGCAGTCTTGGAAATGCTTGCATTGCTCATACAAGCCCCTGTCTGTCTGGATGACGTTTGTTGACGTCGTGATGTAGCGAAGAAACCTCTTCAGATTCTTCATGTAGTTTGCAATTGTTTGCTTCTTCTGTCCAATGTTTGCAAGCTTGGTAAAAAAGGACCTGCTTTTCTCCAATTGATTGACAAAATCCAGGGAAGGTTTGGTGGAGTCCATGTAAAACAAAAACCTAGACACATTTGCAACCTGTACATGAAAATTAAAAATAATGTTAGTTGCATAGTTAATAACTACTTTGTAATTAAGTAATTCTCATTAAAAATATTTCAACAGTTAAATTAAAGTAAAATTGCTGTACATAACCTCCTGTTTGAAATTGGGAATGTTGTGGTCGTCGCAGAGATATTTGGCAAATCCAGCCAGCAGATCACAATCCAGAGGGTGCTTTTGGTATAAACCACTCATTTGCATTGCCTTTCTCAGTTTGTTGTCCCATGACTGGTTCATTGGTCTGGAAAACATTTGGTATGCAGATTAGAATCAATAAAATACATCCATGTTCACTTATATACTTATGTGTAGTAGTTGTTTATGAGATTATTTATATTTTGTATTTACTTACGGTTGGTACAAGGCAGACTGGTCATCCTGGTCATCCTGGTCAGACTGGTCATCCTGGTCAGACTGGTCAGACTGGTCAGACTGGTCATCCTGGTCAGACTGGTCATCCTCCGTGCTGTTGTCTGATTCAGCATCTGCATCTGCATCTTCAGCTGGTGCCAACACATGAGCCACTTCCACTTGGCTGAAATATCACACAGATAAACAAAAACAATTATATTATATTACAATCAAACATAATTGGACAACAGTTAAAATGAGTTGAAATATGATGTAGCTTGCATGTATATTATTTTATCGGTGTAAGAAATAGCTTACACAGGTGCTTGTTTGACTTCTGGCTTGTTCTTAACAATATGACCCGTTTCTTCAAGCTTCTTGATCAGGATTCGGAGTGCGCTTTGTTTTATAACAATACAGCTCAGTAAACTGTAGTCAAAGATCCTGCCTTTGCAAAGATGCTCTATCATGGAATCTCGGGCAGCGGCGACTTCTTGAACAATCTCTTGTTTTGTTTTTAACTTCATGCACACTCTGCTGAGGTGTAGAGGGAGGGTGTCCTGGTTCTTCAAGCAAAATCTGCAGACAAGAGGGATCCTTCTTTGTTTTCTGTAAGACAGTAAATGCACAGTAAGTACATGTAATGAAGTTACTAGCAGTATGTCAATACTTACACACCTATTATTACTAGTGCTAGCAGAGCTACTGCTAACATTAATAACAGCAACGTTACTGTGGTTTAATTGTGTTTCTGGCCTCAAAGCTTCTAATGCTCTCACCCAAAAGCACCTCAAATTTAGGTCAGGCTTCATTTTGGGCCTACTACTAACATTAATAACAGCAACATACTAACAGTAATATACATTGAATAATTAAAGAGATAAATTACCTTGAACCAGTTGCATTTGCAGATGCCATCTTGCTGAAAAATAAAGGACGTAATAACACAATCGCAAAGGAATCTCTGCAGAATAAGGAAAAAAAGCAATAATCCAAAATATCAGCTCCCAGAAGGAAAGAGTGTTGTCGTTGCTCTTAGTTGAATTCTCTTTTCTGAAGTGGAGTATATACTGTTGCCTTGGTCAGTATATATACAATCAGATTGGCCCAACCCCATTCCACAATAAAATATTCCATTCAGGGTAGATTTACGCATACGCAAATGAGATGACTCGCACAGCTTCACACCTCACAATACCTCTGCAGCTCAGATTTCAACCCTGGCATTGCAAACACCGTGCAACTCTTATAATAATAATAATAATATGCCATTTAGCAGACGCTTTTATCCAAAGCGACTTACAGTCATGCGTGCATACATGTTTGTATGTGGGTGGTCCCGGGGATTGAACCCACTACCTTGGCGTTACAAGCGCCGTGCTCTACAGAGGACCACACTCTTATCCAGAGTGACTTACCGTTAGTGGATGCATATATTTTTTGTGTTATTATTTTTTTTCATACCTGCCCCCAGTGGGAATCGAACCCACAACCCTGGCATTGCAAACACCATGCTCTACCAACTGAGCTACATTCCTGCCACATTTCAGACTACTGCACATAATACTTCCTATCTAAACCTTTAAAGTCTTACCAAGATTACAGATTTACATTTTTAAAAGGGGTTTAAGGATATTCCATTCAGGGTAGATTTACACATACGCAAATGAGTTGACTCATACAGCTTCACACCTCGCAAATACCTCTGCAGCTCAGATGGTAGAGCAAGCCACTTCAATCCCTGGGACCACCCATACACAAAAAATGTATGCACGCATGACTGTAAGTCACTTTGGATAAAAGCGTCTGCTAAATTGTATAATTCTAGCCTCAACAGTTCAATTGCTTTTTGGGCCTTATCCTGAGACCTTTCTTGATGTCTATATTTTAGCCCAAAAATCTTCAGAGCCTCCTGATCTCCACATATGTTGCTCTTTATATTCCCCACAACCATAATCTGGAAATATATTAATTTCAGACTTCTGGACATAAAACTTACTATCTAACAGGGGTTGTGGGAATCGAACCCACAACCCTGGCATTGAAAACACCATGCTCTACAAACTGAGCTACATTCCTGCCACGTTTCAGACTACTGCACATAATACTTCCTATCTAAACCTAACTGCTTGTGAAACCCCCACACAGAGGTGTGAAATTCCTCTGCTTGAGGAGCCTCAAACATCAGAACAATGGCCTGACAACACCTGAGACATTTTTTAGCAAGACGGCATCTGCCAAAAGTGTGTTGAATAGACAAGGGTGAAAATAAAAACAATATGCAGGTTTTCTTTTAAATGTGTTGTTTATTTTAAAGTGCAGATACCCAAAACTGACTTTTTACGTAGCATTTCAACATCCAACCCGGCCATGGCACCATAGAAAATATCTTTAAACCCTTTTTAAAAATGTAAATCTGTAATTTTGGTAATATATTTAGCCATGCATGTTGAACATAAATTTCAGTTTTGGGTATCTGCACTTTAAAATAAACAACACATTTAAAAGAAAACCTGCATATTGTTTTTATTTTCACCCTTGTCTATTCAACACACTTTTGGCAGATGCCGTCTTGCTAAAAAATGTCTCAGGTGTTGTCAGGCCATTGTTCTGATGTCTGAGGCTCCTCAAGTTGAGGAATTTCACACCTCTGTGTGGGGGTTTCACAAGTCGTTAGGGTTAGATAGGAATTACAGTTTTTTACAATCACTTTGGCACTCATTTCAGAACCTTGACGTCATTTTTCAAAACTCTAGACACAAAACCCACAACCAATGATCAAAATGCACATTTTTCAAAACTCTAACACTTTTTTCAATTGCTTGGATACAATACACATAAAACTAAGATCATTTGTTCATTTAACAAAAATCACCTGTTCAATATGACACAACTTAACATCAAAGTACTACTATTTCAAAAGGCAATTCACACATTACATTTCAGATGTCTATTCATTTCATTACAATTATCCAACTATCAATTGATACAACTGCTCAAAATGATAAGTAACTGTTGCATTACTCTTAATGCATAGTTGTATGGAAACAGACAAACAATATTCCATGTTTAGATCATAAAAGTTTCAAGATAACAAGATTCATTGTCACCAATTAGCGTGGAGCATGAACCAATTAGACTACATTATCTATGGATGTAATATTTCATCATCATTCTTTATCAGACACTGTTTCTATGGTCCCATGTACCACCTTTTCAGATTATGTACAGTATTGACAGTACTGCACTGTATGGATGAAGGCCCTTGTAATTGCTTGTCCAATTCTGCCAACTCGTTACTGATGATTGAGTTCACATTGTGGAACGAGTATATAAAGAATTGATTGGGATCCACTTGCAACAACATAGCGATACGTACTGTAACATGGAGCCGGCAGGTGATCCAGGTCACAATAGAGGTCAAGCAGTGGTGGGAGGAAGACGAGGAAGACGTGTTGGTCAAAGGAATGTCAGGGGACAAGCACCCCTTCTGAGAGGTGGTCGTGGGCCTCGTTTGAGAGGTGTGGGGGAACGTGGTAGAGGACAAGGCCACGGACCAAGACAGCGGCAGCAACAGCAAAGAGTGTCCAATGAAATCCGAGCAATACTTGTAGACCATGTCATAAATCATGGCATGACAATGACTGAGGCGGCTACAATGATACAACCAAACCTCAGAAGGTCAACCGTGGCCTCAATAATCAGAACTTTCCGCAATGAGAACCGGTAAGTCGTCAGCATGCACTAAACATTATGCTACTCTCAATTGTCAAATGACTGCATACCAATGTGTATCACAGAGTAGGTGATGTGACCAAGTTTCTTCTTACTGTAATGTTCCCTGTAGAATTGAGACTAGGCCAAAGAGGGGAGGCAGAGGCAAAATTCTGACTGACCAACAAGAGCAGGCTGTGGTCAATTTGGTTCGGGCCAGAAATGATATTCGCCTTACAGAAATTCGCCAGCATGTCTTGGACAATGAAGACATGTTTAACAATGTGGAATCCATAAGTTTGCCGACTATTGCACGCGTGCTGAAAAGGCACCAGGTGTCTTTAAAACATCTATACCGTGTGCCTTTTGAAAGAAATGCAGACAGAGTGAAGCAAATGAGGACCGAGTATGTTCAGGTATGTTCAGTTTCAAGATGGCTGTTGTAATAAAATTCCCTAATAATTCTACATTGTACAGTAATCAGTAAATCTCTTTCCAAAATGTATTTTTAGAGGGTGATGGAGCTGGATGCTGATGACAACCATCACAAATTCATATATTTGGATGAGGCAGGCTTTAACCTGGCCAAGACAAGGAGGAGAGGTCGGAATTTCATTGGCCAGCGGGCAACCATCCAAGTACCTGGACAACGTGGGGCCAACATTACCATGTGTGCGGCTACATCAGAAGATGGTGTGGTGGGACGCAGACCTCGTATTGGATCATATAATGCAGCTCTCCTTGTAACCTTCCTTGATGAGCTCGATCAGGTCTGTAGAGCCGATGGCGTGACCTATGTCATTGTGTGGGATAATGTCAGGTTCCACCATGCTCATATGGTGCAAGCATGGTTTCAGGCCCATGCACAATTTACCACCCTGTATTTACCCCCATACTCTCCTTTCCTTAACCCGATTTGAGGAATTTTTCTCCACATGGAGATAGAAGGTTTATGATAGGCGCCCTCATGAACAAGTCACTCTTCTCCAGGCCATGGATGACGCATGCAATGACATCACGGCAGACCAGTGTCAGGCCTGGATTCGCCATGGCCAAAGGTTTTTTCCAAGATGTTTGGCTAATGAAAACATCCATTGTGATGTAGATGAGAACCTGTGGCCAAAACCACAAGACAGAGTTGATGAAAATGTAGAAGTACAGTAATCACTCCTATGTTTTGTTTTTTACAGTACAAGCAAGCAAGTTGATGTTTTACAGTACTGTATTGTTTTTCATCAATATATTTCAGATTTTGTTCAATGATTCCACTGTGTCTGTAGTATTCTCTCTACTACTGCAGTACTTTTACAGGGATGTATTTACATGTAGTACCATAATGAAACATGTATCACCTATTTTGTACTACAATATTTAATGATTGTACGAACAATGACACAGTGAAACTATCGGTTGCTTGTGTGTGGGTGATCTAAATTAAAGTTTCATTGGTATTTCACAATACATTTGTATTTTGAATCAATGATTGTGCAAGTGTAAGATTTCTTTAAAGATATGAATGCACAATGCAATGTTTTGAACATTGGACAGCCTGTGTTACAAGTGATGACCGTTTTGAGTTTTGTGTCTAGAGTTTTGAAAAATGACGTCAAGGTTCTGAAATTAGTGCCAAAGTGATTGTAAAAAAACTGTAGTCAACGCAGGGTGCCAGTGACGGACCATCCATCACCGGATTAGGAGTCTACCTGAGGCAAAGAGAGAGCGAGAGAGAGGGGGAGTAGAGAGAAAGATACAGAAACAGAGTTTCTCTCCCACGCTCTCAGTCTGAATCATCACAGGAAAGGGAGAAATAATCACGCCTGGAGAGCAGGAATCCAATCTTCCTGACAAAAAAACAAACCACTGGCAGAGGAGAGGAAATGCTTCTGATTCAACTGACGCTATTCTAAAGCTGATTTTCAGGAAAATGGGTCAGCTCCATGCTTCTTCAGTACATCACGTATATGCAAAGCTGTGTTTGAGGGGAGTAATTCTATGGAATCTATTTCAGTTCTATGGAATGTATTTCAGTTCTATGGAATGTATTTCAGTTCTATGCCAGTAGCATACCCACTGTTGGCTTGCCTCTGAAGCTAAGCAGTGATGTCACTGGATGGGAGACCAGATGCTGCAGGAAGTGGTGTTGGAGGGCCAGTAGGAGGCACTGTTTCCTGTGGCCTAAAAAATAAAATAATGCCCCAGGGCAGTCATTGGGGACGTTGCCCTGTGCAGGGTGCCATCTTTCAGATGGGACGTCAAACGGGTGTCATGACTCTGTAGTCACTAAAGACCCCGGTGTCCTGGCTAAATTCCCAATCTGGCCCTCATACCATCATGGCTACCTAATCATCCCCAGCTTCCAACTGGAGAATTTCTCGCCTGTAACTATTCCCCAGGGCGTTGCTGTAAATGAGAATATGTTCGCAGTCAATTTACCTGGAAAAATAAGGGATAAATCAATTCAAATTCTGTGGAATATTTTTCAATTCTATGTCATCTATTTCTAGGAGGGTGGCAGTCTGTTTAGGTACCGATACAGTCACTGTTACTGTCTTCTAAACACCTTGACCTTGTCACAGTGTTGCAATAAGGAGTTTGAGGTAGCTAGCTGGCCTATTACAAATAGTTTCAGAATCTTCCTGGTAGAATGTGTTATTGTACTGTATAATGGTTGACAGATATGTCCTTGGGGAGAATTTTTCACATTAATTTCTATAGAGACAAAATGGTGATCACATGGGCAACGGTGACAGTTGTAGAGATATGTGACACTGATATAGTGTTGTCTGTCACAACTCCTTAGTACGAGAGAGAGAGAGAGAGAGAGAGAGAGAGAGAGAGAGAGAGAGGGGGGGGATAGAGAGAGAGAGAGAGAGAGAGAGAGAGGGGGGGATAGAGAGAGAGAGAGAGAGAGGGGGGGGAGAGAGAGAGAGAGAGAGAGAGAGGGGGATAGAGAGAGAGAGAGAGGGGGGGATAGAGAGAGAGAGAGAGAGGGGGGGTAGAGAGAGAGAGAGAGGGGAGGAGAGAGAGAGAGTGGGAGAGAGAGGCCAAATGTTCCTCTCCTCCTCTCCTCCTCTCCTCCTCTCCTCCTCTCACCTGTCCATCTCAGTTGGCTTCTGTTGTCTTGGATTCTTACATAAGCACTATTGTTTACACCCACATGTAAACAAACCGGGAGACACTGTAGATGTGGTGTAACCAGAATCCTCCTGACCCCCTCTCCACACCCCTAGCTCCCCCTAACACACAGCCCAGGCATAAGGACCCTGGGGCAGACAGGGGAAGAGCATGGGAAGAATGCAGTAAAATGCAGTCACATTCCCTCTGGTCCCCACACACACACACACACACACACACACACACCCACAGAGAAATGAATGTGCAATCCAGAGAGCTGTAACAATATAATCAAGTCTTAGAATGCCCATATTAATGATGAGATACAGAGAGTATAGAAGGATGTGTTTCTCCGTTTCATGAAGCAGGCCTAGCAGTTTGATTTGGTTCTGTAAAAAGAGAAAGATGTCCACATTAACCACACAGTGACGGGGACCTAGACATGCAGTGATCTGAGACTCACTCCCAGTGGATGGTAATTCAACAGGACAGGACAGGACAGACTCACTCCCAGTGGATGGTAACTCAACAGGACAGGACAGGACAGACTCACTCCCAGTGGATGGTAACTCAACAGGACAGGACAGGACAGACTCACTCCCAGTGGATGGTAACTCAACAGGACAGGACAGACTCACTCCCAGTGGATGGTAACTCAACAGGACCGGACAGGACAGGACAGACTCACTCCCAGTGGATGGTAACTCAACAGGACAGGACAGACTCACTCCCAGTGGATGGTAACTCAACAGGACAGGACAGACTCACTCCCAGTGGATGGTAACTCAACAGGACAGGACAGACTCACTCCCAGTGGATGGTAACTCAACAGGACAGGACAGACTCACTCCCAGTGGATGGCAACTCAACAGGACAGGACAGGACAGGACAGACTCACTCCCAGTGGATGGTAACTCAACAGGACAGGACAGACTCACTCCCAGTGGATGGTAACTCAACAGGACAGGACAGACTCACTCCCAGTGGATGGTAACTCAACAGGACAGGACAGACTCACTCCCAGTGGATGGTAACTCAACAGGACAGGACAGGACAGACTCACTCCCAGTGGATGGTAACTCAACAGGACAGGACAGACTCACTCCCAGTGGATGGTAACTCAACAGGACAGGACAGACTCCCTCCCAGTGGATGGTAACTCAACAGGACAGGACAGACTCACTCCCAGTGGATGGTAACTCAACAGGACAGGACAGGACAGACTCACTCCCAGTGGATGGTAACTCAACAGGACAGGACAGACTCACTCCCAGTGGATGGTAACTCAACAGGACAGGACAGACTCACTCCCAGTGGATGGTAACTCAACAGGACAGGACAGACTCACTCCCAGTGGATGGTAACTCAACAGGACAGGACAGACTCACTCCCAGTGGATGGTAATTCAACAGGACAGGACAGACTCACTCCCAGTGGATGGTAACTCAACAGGACAGGACAGGACAGACTCACTCCCAGTGGATGGTAACTCAACAGGACAGGACAGACTCACTCCCAGTGGATGGCAACTCAACAGGACAGGACAGACTCACTCCCAGTGGATGGTAACTCAACAGGACAGGACAGACTCACTCCCAGTGGATGGTAACTCAACAGGACAGGACAGACTCACTCCCAGTGGATGGTAACTCAACAGGACAGGACAGACTCACTCCCAGTGGATGGTAACTCAACAGGACAGGACAGACTCACTCCCAGTGGATGGTAACTCAACAGGACAGGACAGACTCACTCCCAGTGGATGGTAACTCAACAGGACAGGACAGGACAGACTCACTCCCAGTGGATGGTAACTCAACAGGACAGGACAGGACAGACTCACTCCCAGTGGATGGCAACTCAACAGGACAGGACAGACTCACTCCCAGTGGATGGTAACTCAACAGGACAGGACAGACTCACTCCCAGTGGATGGTAACTCAACAGGACAGGACAGACTCACTCCCAGTGGATGGTAATTCAACAGGACAGGACAGACTCACTCCCAGTGGATGGTAACTCAACAGGACAGGACAGACTCACTCCCAGTGGATGGTAACTCAACAGGACAGGACAGACTCACTCCCAGTGGATGGTAACTCAACAGGACAGGACAGACTCACTCCCAGTGGATGGTAATTCAACAGGACAGGACAGGACAGACTCACTCCCAGTGGATGGGAACTCAACAGGACAGGACAGACTCACTCCCAGTGGATGGTAACTCAACAGGACAGGACAGGACAGACTCACTCCCAGTGGATGGTAACTCAACAGGACAGGACAGACTCACTCCCAGTGGATGGCAACTCAACAGGACAGGACAGACTCACTCCCAGTGGATGGTAACTCAACAGGACAGGACAGACTCACTCCCAGTGGATGGTAACTCAACAGGACAGGACAGACTCACTCCCAGTGGATGGTAACTCAACAGGACAGGACAGACTCACTCCCAGTGGATGGTAACTCAACAGGACAGGACAGGACAGACTCACTCCCAGTGGATGGTAACTCAACAGGACAGGACAGACTCACTCCCAGTGGATGGTAACTCAACAGGACAGGACAGACTCACTCCCAGTGGATGGTAACTCAACAGGACAGGACAGGACAGACTCACTCCCAGTGGATGGTAACTCAACAGGACAGGACAGACTCACTCCCAGTGGATGGCAACTCAACAGGACAGGACAGACTCACTCCCAGTGGATGGTAACTCAACAGGACAGGACAGACTCACTCCCAGTGGATGGTAACTCAACAGGACAGGACAGACTCACTCCCAGTGGATGGTAACTCAACAGGACAGGACAGGACAGACTCACTCCCAGTGGATGGTAACTCAACAGGACAGGACAGACTCACTCCCAGTGGATGGTAACTCAACAGGACAGGACAGGACAGACTCACTCCCAGTGGATGGCAACTCAACAGGACAGGACAGACTCACTCCCAGTGGATGGTAACTCAACAGGACAGGACAGGACAGACTCACTCCCAGTGGATGGTAACTCAACAGGACAGGACAGGACAGACTCACTCCCAGTGGATGGTAACTCAACAGGACAGGACAGACTCACTCCCAGTGGATGGTAACTCAACAGGACAGGACAGACTCACTCCCAGTGGATGGTAACTCAACAGGACAGGACAGACTCACTCCCAGTGGATGGTAATTCAACAGGACAGGACAGGACAGACTCACTCCCAGTGGATGGGAACTCAACAGGACAGGACAGACTCACTCCCAGTGGATGGTAATTCAACAGGACAGGACAGACTCACTCCCAGTGGATGGTAACTCAACAGGACAGGACAGACTCACTCCCAGTGGATGGTAACTCAACAGGACAGGACAGACTCACTCCCAGTGGATGGTAACTCAACAGGACAGGACAGGACAGACTCACTCCCAGTGGATGGTAACTCAACAGGACAGGACAGACTCACTCCCAGTGGATGGTAACTCAACAGGACAGGACAGACTCACTCCCAGTGGATGGTAACTCAACAGGACAGGACAGACTCACTCCCAGTGGATGGTAACTCAACAGGACAGGACAGGACAGGACAGACTCACTCCCAGTGGATGGTAACTCAACAGGACAGGACAGACTCACTCCCAGTGGATGGTAACTCAACAGGACAGGACAGGACAGGACAGACTCACTCCCAGTGGATGGTAACTCAACAGGACAGGACAGACTCACTCCCAGTGGATGGTAACTCAACAGGACAGGACAGGACAGACTCACTCCCAGTGGATGGTAACTCAACAGGACAGGACAGGACAGACTCACTCCCAGTGGATGGTAACTCAACAGGACAGGACAGACTCACTCCCAGTGGATGGTAACTCAACAGGACAGGACAGGACAGACTCACTCCCAGTGGATGGTAACTCAACAGGACAGGACAGACTCACTCCCAGTGGATGGCAACTCAACAGGACAGGACAGACTCACTCCCAGTGGATGGTAACTCAACAGGACAGGACAGGACAGACTCACTCCCAGTGGATGGTATTTCAACAGGACAGGACAGACTCACTCCCAGTGGATGGTAACTCAACAGGACAGGACAGACTCACTCCCAGTGGATGGCAACTCAACAGGACAGGACAGGACAGACTCACTCCCAGTGGATGGTAACTCAACAGGACAGGACAGACTCACTCCCAGTGGATGGTAACTCAACAGGACAGGACAGACTCACTCCCAGTGGATGGTAACTCAACAGGACAGGACAGGACAGACTCACTCCCAGTGGATGGTAACTCAACAGGACAGGACAGACTCACTCCCAGTGGATGGTAACTCAACAGGACAGGACAGACTCACTCCCAGTGGATGGCAACTCAACAGGACAGGACAGGACAGACTCACTCCCAGTGGATGGTAACTCAACAGGACAGGACAGACTCACTCCCAGTGGATGGTAACTCAACAGGACAGGACAGACTCACTCCCAGTGGATGGCAACTCAACAGGACAGGACAGACTCACTCCCAGTGGATGGTAACTCAACAGGACAGGACAGGACAGACTCACTCCCAGTGGATGGTAACTCAACAGGACAGGACAGACTCACTCCCAGTGGATGGCAACTCAACAGGACAGGACAGACTCACTCCCAGTGGATGGTAACTCAACAGGACAGGACAGGACAGACTCACTCCCAGTGGATGGGAACTCAACAGGACAGGACAGACTCACTCCCAGTGGATGGTATTTCAACAGGACAGGACAGACTCACTCCCAGTGGATGGTATTTCAACAGGACAGGACAGACTCACTCCCAGTGGATGGTAACTCAACAGGACAGGACAGACTCACTCCCAGTGGATGGCAACTCAACAGGACAGGACAGACTCACTCCCAGTGGATGGTAACTCAACAGGACAGGACAGACTCACTCCCAGTGGATGGTAACTCAACAGGACAGGACAGACTCACTCCCAGTGGATGGTAACTCAACAGGACAGGACAGGACAGACTCACTCCCAGTGGATGGTAACTCAACAGGACAGGACAGACTCACTCCCAGTGGATGGCAACTCAACAGGACAGGACAGACTCACTCCCAGTGGATGGTAACTCAACAGGACAGGACAGGACAGGACAGACTCACTCCCAGTGGATGGTATTTCAACAGGACAGGACAGACTCACTCCCAGTGGATGGTAACTCAACAGGACAGGACAGACTCACTCCCAGTGGATGGTAACTCAACAGGACAGGACAGACTCACTCCCAGTGGATGGCAACTCAACAGGACAGGACAGACTCACTCCCAGTGGATGGTAACTCAACAGGACAGGACAGACTCACTCCCAGTGGATGGTAACTCAACAGGACAGGACAGACTCCCTCCCAGTGGATGGTAACTCAACAGGACAGGACAGGACAGACTCACTCCCAGTGGATGGTAACTCAACAGGACAGGACAGGACAGACTCACTCCCAGTGGATGGCAACTCAACAGGACAGGACAGACTCACTCCCAGTGGATGGTAACTCAACAGGACAGGACAGGACAGACTCACTCCCAGTGGATGGCAACTCAACAGGACAGGACAGACTCACTCCCAGTGGATGGTAACTCAACAGGACAGGACAGGACAGACTCACTCCCAGTGGATGGTAACTCAACAGGACAGGACAGACTCACTCCCAGTGGATGGTAACTCAACAGGACAGGACAGACTCCCTCCCAGTGGATGGTAACTCAACAGGACAGGACAGACTCACTCCCAGTGGATGGTAACTCAACAGGACAGGACAGACTCACTCCCAGTGGATGGTAACTCAACAGGACAGGACAGACTCACTCCCAGTGGATGGTAACTCAACAGGACAGGACAGACTCACTCCCAGTGGATGGTAACTCAACAGGACAGGACAGACTCAGAGACGCATATGCATGAGAAACCTTATGAACCCTCGCCACCTCACACAGCTACACCATACATCACCTCGAAAAACGTGCCTCTGGGTGGAATCCCATCCAAAACATCAGGTTCTACGTCCCAAATTGCACCCTATTCCTTACATAGTGCACTACTTTGGGCTAAAGCCTGGTCATAAATAGTGCACCATATGTTGGGAATAGTGTTGCCATTTGGGACGCAAACCAGCTCTGCTGTTCCTATTGTTGTTGGGAGTTCCCCCCCTCCCATGGGCCCCTCCCACCAGGCAGGTTGGCGTGACAACAGGCATAACAGCAGAACACACACACACACATCCCTCCCACCCACTCCGCTTGTGAGTTACACTGAGAGACAACCCATGTGATATACATCACCACCATTACAACCTAACGCCCCGCCCTCTCTCTCTCTCTCTCTCTCTCTCTCTCTCTCTCTCTCTCTTCTCTCTCTCTCTCTCTCTCTCTCTCTCTCTCTCTCTCTCTCTCTCTCTCTCTCTCTCTCTCTCTCTCTCTCTCTCTCCTCTCTCTCTCTCTCTCTCTCTCTCTCTCTCTCTCTCTCTCCTCTCTCTCTCTCTCTCTCTCTCTCTCTCTCTCTCTCTCTCTCTCTCTCTCTCTCTCTCTCTCTCAGCTTGTTCCTAGAGGCATAATTCTGTGACACAACAACAATTCTACCCCTGGTATAGTTAGAATCCCCCAGGTCTGGAGGATTAGGAACTGTTGAGGCCTGGTCTGGGTAGTGACAGGTCCACCACTCCTTGGTCCTTCGGGGGGACGGCTATAGCCACCCTGCCCTGTCCATTCTGGTGGGCTGTTAGAGTGTTAATGACAAACTAATGACAAACCATTGAAAGAGAGATCGTTATGTCTTTTTTAAATATTGATTACGAACACGGCCGTGAACAGGGGAGATGAGAGAGGTCTTTTGATGTGAATGTAGATGTAGGGCGGCCTCTGAAATATAGGTGACATGGTAGGACCATGATAGGTGACTGTAGTAGAGAAGGCCTCCACTGGTCCATATACCAACACTCGCTCAACGGTTTAGGGATGGAGGATGGGGGGAGGCCATCCCGCTGTAATGCTGACCCTGGGGACTCTCTGAAGGTCACGGTTTAGGGATGGAGGATGGGGGGAGGCCATCCCGCTGTAATGCTGACCCTGGGGACTCTGTGAAGGTCACGGTTTAGGGATGGAGGATGGGGGGAGGCCATCCTGCTGTAATGCTGACCCTGGGGACTCTCTGAAGGTCACGGTTTAGGGATGGAGGATGGGGGGAGGCCATCCCGCTGTAATGCTGACCCTGGGGACTCTGTGAAGGTCACGGTTTAGGGATGGAGGATGGGGGGAGGCCATCCTGCTGTAATGCTGACCCTGGGGACTCTGTGAAGGTCACGGTTTAGGGATGGAGGATGGGGGGAGGCCATCCTGCTGTAATGCTGACCCTGGGGACTCTGTGAAGGTCACGGTTTAGGGATGGAGGATGGGGGGAGGCCGTCCCGCTGTAATGCTGACCCTGGGGACTCTCTGAAGGTCACGGTTTAGGGATGGAGGATGGGGGGAGGCCATCCCGCTGTAATGCTGACCCTGGGGACTCTCTGAAGGTCACGGTTTAGGGATGGAGGATGGGGGGAGGCCATCCTGCTGTAATGCTGACCCTGGGGACTCTGTGAAGGTCACGGTTTAGGGATGGAGGATGGGGGGAGGCCATCCTGCTGTAATGCTGACCCTGGGGACTCTGTGAAGGTCACGGTTTAGGGATGGAGGATGGGGGGAGGCCATCCCGCTGTAATGCTGACCCTGGGGACTCTGTGAAGGTCACTGCTGCATGTTAAATAGCCCAGCTAGGGCCTACCTCATCTCATCTCCATGCTGTTAGATCTACAGTCCACAATCACCATGAATAATGTTTGCGGTGAGTTTTTCTGGGTCAGTGGGTTTTTTGCGTGCGTTGGGACGTGTAGTCGACTGACCCCAGAGGTTAACCTATGACGTGGAGATGTTTCGTTTGATTCACAGGGACAGGTTCAACTAGAGAGGAGAACCAGAGCAGTTATCTGGACTGTTACCTGCTGTGGTATTTACCTGGTTAGTTCCATCTCACTGTTACCTGCTGTGGTATTTACCTGGTTAGTTCCATCTCACTGTTACCTGCTGTGGTATTTACCTGGTTAGTTCCATCTCACTGTTACCTGCTGTGGTATTTACCTGGTTAGTTCCATCTCACTGTTACCTGCTGTGGTATTTACCTGGTTAGTTCCATCTCACTGTTACCTGCTGTGGTATTTACCTGGTTAGTTCCATCTCACTGTTACCTGCTGTGGTATTAACCTGGTTAGTTCCATCTCACTGTTACCTGCTGTGGTATTAACCTGGTTAGTTCCATCTCACTGTTACCTGCTGTGGTATTAACCTGGTTAGTTCCATCTCACTGTGACCTGCTGGGGTATTAACCTGGTTAGTTCCATCTCACTGTTACCTCCTGTGGTATTAACCTGGTTAGTTCCATCTCACTGTTACCTGCTGTGGTATTAACCTGGTTAGTTCCATCTCACTGTTACCTGCTGTGGTATTAACCTGGTTAGTTCCATCTCACTGTTACCTGCTGTGGTATTAACCTGGTTAGTTCCATCTCACTGTTACCTGCTGTGGTATTAACCTGGTTAGTTCCATCTCACTGTGACCTGCTGGGGTATTAACCTGGTTAGTTCCATCTCACTGTTACCTGCTGTGGTATTAACCTGGTTAGTTCCATCTCACTGTTACCTGCTGTGGTATTAACCTGGTTAGTTCCATCTCACTGTTACCTGCTGTGGTATTAACCTGGTTAGTTCCATCTCACTGTTACCTGCTGCGGTATTAACCTGGTTAGTTCCATCTCACTGTTACCTGCTGTGGTATTAACCTGGTTAGTTCCATCTCACTGTTACCTGCTGGGGTATTAACCTGGTTAGTTCCATCTCACTGTTACCTGCTGTGGTATTAACCTGGTTAGTTCCATCTCACTGTTACCTGCTGGGGTATTAACCTGGTTAGTTCCATCTCACTGTTACCTGCTGCGGTATTAACCTGGTTAGTTCCATCTCACTGTTACCTGCTGGGGTATTAACCTGGTTAGTTCCATCTCACTGTTACCTGCTGGGGTATTAACCTGGTTAGTTCCATCTCACTGTTACCTGCTGGGGTATTAACCTGGTTAGTTCCATCTCACTGTTACCTGCTGGGGTATTAACCTGGTTAGTTCCATCTCACTGTTACCTCCTGTGGTATTAACCTGGTTAGTTCCATCTCACTGTTACCTGCTGCGGTATTAACCTGGTTAGTTCCATCTCACTGTTACCTGCTGTGGTATTAACCTGGTTAGTTCCATCTCACTGTTACCTGCTGTGGTATTAACCTGGTTAGTTCCATCTCACTGTTACCTCCTGTGGTATTAACCTGGTTAGTTCCATCTCACTGTTACCTGCTGGCAGAGGTGGGTAGTAACGAGTTACATTTACTCCGTTACATTTACTTGAGTAAGTTTTTGAAAAAATTGTACTTCTAGGAGTAGTTTTAAATCACTATACTTTTTACTTTTACTTGAGTAGATTTGTGAAGAAGAAACTGTACTCTTACTCCGCTACATTAGGCTACAATGAGGTCGTTACTTTTATTTTTACCTCTTTGGTATTCTACGCGTCATTGTCTTTATCCCCCGCATATGCCTTATTTTAATGTTTTATTTTGACAGAGAGAGAGACTTCCGCTAAGGCTCTACCACGTGACTGTGTTTCACCAATCAAACGTAGTTGTGCAGTCTCGTCACTTTACCATACTCAATCTCAGCGGCGGGACGGGTTGGCTTTACAGTCATAGCAACACAAAAATGTCAGAATTAGCCGTCGGCAATGCAGACACAGACGAGGAGGAACACCCGCACCCCTGGCCTCATATTGAAAGCATGTTTACCTTAGTAAAAGTGCGAAAGAACAGCTACATTATGCTGTGTCTTCTGTGTCTACCAAAACAAACGGACATTTCAGCATTCAAGAACTCAACATCTAACTTGAGGAAACATGTAGCGGTAAGTTTCCTAAATGCGTTTTTTTTTTGCTGTGGATAGGCGAATGTTTGTCTTTTAGGTTACATATGTTTTAAACATTTTCTATATATATATATATATATCCACATTTTATGTGATAATAAGTCTCTTTTAATGTCTTGATCTCCCTGTAGCCTCACAGATTTTTTTTTTGTCCACAGAGGATTCACCCCAACAAACTGGCAAAGGACACAGACTTACTAGAGAACCACAGAAAGCGTAAGTCCTCCTCTTCCAGTGATACTCTTGTGAAAAATGCAAAAATCACAGCCTTTGCTGCCCCAGGGCGGGTAACACAAGCAACGCTTGACAAGCTGATGCTAAATGTTGTATGTGAGGCCAACCAACCATTTTCTGTGGTTGAGACGCCATCCTTCAATACTTTGATAGAAACCTTGCAACCTCATACAGTAATGACAAGGAAAACGTTATGCACAATAATACAAGAAGCTGCAAAACACAAGAAGAGCATAATCATCAAAAAGCTGAGTGCTGTGAACTATGTTGCTAACGTAGCTACTTAGGTGTCACCTGTCACTGGATAGACAACACCTCACTGGAGAGGCACTCCACATTGGCTTGTAGACCTGTCAAAGGCTCGCACACGTTTGATGTCCTTGCTGCTGCATTAGAGGAAATACATTCTGAGTACCACATCAGGGAAAAAGTGACCAGGACGACAACAGACAGTGGCTCAAACTTCCTTTCGATTATATGGTGAGGAGAAAGAGGAGGAAGCCATCAATGTACAAGAGGAGAGTGACTCCACCCTTGATGATGCAACAGAAGATCAGAGTGAGTCAGAGGTGGAGTATCAAGATGTCTGCAATTCTGGATGACAACACAGGCCTTGAGTACCAACTTCCAAGGCACCAAAAGTGTGCATGCCATCTCCTCAATCTTATATCCACAGTTGATGCCACTGCTGCAGGAGGAGCTGCAAACGAAACCTACAAGAGGCTGTCTCTGTCTGCTTTTGCAAAATGTCATGCTCTTTGGAATAAAACCAGCAGGTCAACCCATGGCTCATGAAACAGTGGAACGTGAATGCAAGCTGCAGTTTCTCCGACCCAATCAGACACGCTGGAGCTCCCTGTTCCTCGCTGTAGAAAGGATTGTGCGCATTCACCGAGAGCAAGGAGAACAAGCAATTCGCAATGTCTGCACAGCATTAAAGATAAAGATGTAAGTTGACAAAATGTATATTTTGTTTTTAAAGAATAATAAAAGTAAATAAGCCTTGCTGATTTAATGGGTGAATCCACTTGTCTCAAGTAACTAAGTTTTCTTTGCATGGTGGTGTGACAATTGTGGATGACTTGAATGAAATATATATATATATATATATATATTGTATTTAACATGTACAATGCATAATAAAGACATTGTACCAGAAATAGCTATAAGTAATTGTTTTATCGTTACATCTTTTTATAGGTTCAATCCAGCTGAAAATTGGTTTTTGGTCGAGTATGCTGCTGTGATGAAGCCTGTTGCCATGGCCCTTAATATCCTCCAAGGGGAATCATCTGTGCATATGGGCCTCCTGCTGCCAACACTTTACCAGTTGCGGGACAAGCTGAAGAAGTTGGAGTCAACTTGCAAAATGTGTACACCTCTTGTTCACGCCCTGCAGCAAGGGATCCAGAAACGTTTTGGAGACGTCATGAAAGAGCCTGAGCTGATTGCAGCAGCAATACTCCTACCAAGATTCAGAACATCCTGGACCACAGAGGAGAACATCTTAAATGCTGGTAAATATACTTGTTTATCAATTCAAATGTGAACCAGTAGACATTGACCTATATAACTCTGTATAATGTTACTGTCATTTAGGATTATAGTGTGTCAGTGACAAACCACAGGGTGGCAATATAGTTAGTGTGACTTTTTTTTGCTGACTTTTCTTGTTAGATATTGGAACTGGAAGTAAACATAATGCCCGATCTACAACTGCACTCTCCTCTAATGCCTTTTAGAGAACATGCATTCAGCTTAATTTGTGTTCTGGGATACTAGGCCTGCAATATTGTTTTATTTGGCCATCTATCATGGACTGCTGCTCTTTTCCTCTGCTCAGTGAGATGTGCAGTGTGGCCTAATCACAGATCAGAGTATTCATTTCTAGGCACACAGAAAAAGGGCTGTTGCTTGCCATGCAATACAAAGGTACTGAGTAGGCCTAATCAACACCTATTGATTATTTTACGTTGACCGCTTCCTTCTGGTGTGCAGTTTTCTGTTCAGCATGCCTGGTATGAAATGTTTGTGTTTCCTTCTGTTGTTCTGTCACTGTGGAGACACACACACAGTTTATGAGAGTTTATGGGCTGCCTCGTTCTAGTTCTGCCTGGTAAAAAAAGTATAAAGGTTTGGAAATTTGTGTTACTTGTGCTTATTTATTTTTTATCTGTTATTTTTTTATTTTTTTATACTTGAATTTACCTGAATTATTTTAATTTAAGCTATTTTGTAATTCATTAAAGATGATTATTTTGTATTTTTGTCTGTCTGATTGTTGTCTTGTGTTAAAAAATAAATCAGACGTTACTCAACAGTTACTCAACAGGTACTTGAGTAGTTTTTTCACCAAGTACTTTTTTACTCTTACTCAAGTAATTATTTGGATGACTACTTTTTACTTTTACTTGAGTCATATTATTCTGAAGTAACAGTACTTTTACTTGAGTACAATTTTTGGCTACTCTACCCACCTCTGCCTGCTGGGGTATTAACCTGGTTAGTTCCATCTCACTGTTACCTGCTGTGGTATTAACCTGGTTAGTTCCATCTCACTGTTACCTGCTGGGGTATTAACCTGGTTAGTTCCATCTCACTGTTACCTGCTGCGGTATTAACCTGGTTAGTTCCATCTCACTGTTACCTGCTGTGGTATTAACCTGGTTAGTTCCATCTCACTGTTACCTGCTGTGGTATTAACCTGGTTAGTTCCATCTCACTGTTACCTGCTGGGGTATTAACCTGGTTAGTTCCATCTCACTGTTACCTGCTGGGGTATTAACCTGGTTAGTTCCATCTCACTGTTACCTGCTGGGGTATTAACCTGGTTAGTTCCATCTCACTGTTACCTGCTGGGGTATTAACCTGGTTAGTTCCATCTCACTGTTACCTGCTGGGGTATTAACCTGGTTAGTTCCATCTCACTGTTACCTGCTGGGGTATTAACCTGGTTAGTTCCATCTCACTGTTACCTGCTGGGGTATTAACCTGGTTAGTTCCATCTCACTGTTACCTGCTGTGGTATTAACCTGGTTAGTTCCATCTCACTGTTACCTGCTGTGGTATTAACCTGGTTAGTTCCATCTCACTGTTACCTGCTGTGGTATTAACCTGGTTAGTTCCATCTCACTGTTACCTGCTGCGGTACTAACCTGGTTAGTTCCATCTCACTGTTACCTCCTGGGGTATTAACCTGGTTAGTTCCATCTCACTGTTACCTGCTGCGGTATTAACCTGGTTAGTTCCATCTCACTGTTACCTGCTGTGGTATTAACCTGGTTAGTTCCATCTCACTGTTACCTCCTGCGGTATTTACCTGGTTAGTTCCATCTCACCTCATGGCCTATTTCAGATCTACTGTACTCGTAATGACAACCCACATTGACATTTGGATCAATTAACTAGAATTAAAGAATATCAAATATGTTTCCACAGGATGTCATCAGTGGTGTAAAGTACTTAAGTAAAAATACTTTAAAGTACTACTTAAGTAGTTTTTTGGGGTATCTGTACTTTACTTTACTATTTATATTTTTGACAACTTTTCCTTTTACTTCCCTACAATCCTAAAGAACATAATGTACTTTTTACTCCATACATTTCCCCTGACACCCAAAAGTAGTCGTTACATTTTGAATGCTTAGCAGGACCGGAAAATTGCCTAATTCACGCACTTATCAAGAGAACATCCCTGGTCATCCCTACTGCCCCTGATCTGGCTGTCACGATCGTCAGGGAGAGAAGTAGACCAAGGCGCAGCGTGTGAAACAAACATGACTTTAATTAGTTAAAGTATACCAAAACAAAACACGACTCGTGAAGTCCACGGTAAACAATACCGACACGGAACAAAAACCCACAACACCCAAGGGAAAACATACCGATTAAATATGGCTCCCAATCAGAGACAACCAGCCGACAGCTGACACTCGTTGCCTCTGATTGGGAGTCACACAGGCAAACATAGAAACAGACAACCTAGAACACCCAAACAAAGAAACAGAACACATAGAATGAACACACCCTGGCTCAACATATAGAGTCCCAGAGCCAGGGTGTGACAGTACCCCTAAAGGCGCGGACTGCGACCGCGCCTCAACTAAAGCAAAACAGGGAGGGCTGGGCGGGCATACCTCCTGGCGGCGGTTCTGCCTCCGGCCTAAACCACCACCCTCCAATGAACCCCCCATAGCGCCCCTGGTCCAGTCTGGCTCCGCTGGCTGGAGCTGACCTGGACGTAGCAGGAGCGGCTAGCTTCAGCTCCGTTGGGGAGCAATAAAGCGGTACCTGATCTGGCACCGATGACCCAGGCACGGGTTGTGCCGGACTGATGACTCGCACCCCTGGCTTGGTGCGAGTGGCAGGAACGGGCCGGGCCGGGCTGGCGACGCGCACCGTAGACTTGGTGCGAGTGGCAGGAACAGGCCGGACCGGGCTGGCGACGCGCACCGTAGACTTGGTGCGTGGAGCAGGGACAGGCCGGGCCGGGCTGGCGACGCACCCGTAGGCTTGGTGCGTGGAGCAGGGACAGGCCGGGCTGGGCTGGCGACGCACACCGTAGGCTCGGTGCGTGGAGCAGGGACAGGCCGGGCAGGGCTGGCGACGCACACCGTAGGTTTGGTGCGTGGAGCAGGGACAGGCCGGGCTGGGCTGTCGACGCACACCGTAGGCTTGGTGCGTGGAGCAGGAACAGGCCGGACCGTACTGGGAACACACACCACTGGCCTTAAACGGGGATCAGGAACGGGCCGGACCAGACTGGCAATACACCTCAGTACCTCTTGCCGTGCCTCTACAACTTCCTTCCCCCTTCTCACCAATGGCTCCCGTAACCTGGTGGCCTTCTCTCCTCGTCTCCCATTTCGCCCTGTGGCAGCCTCCTGCTGCCCAGTCGCCCATGCCGTGTGCCCCCCCCTAAACATTTCTTGGGGTTGCCTCTCGCCTGTCCGACGTTGACCCGTTTGGCGCCGCTGCTCCTCTCCTGCCTGGGTCTCCCCCTTTATCGCCTTCCGGTACCGGACGGCCTCCTCCTCAGTAATCTGCCCCCAACCGAGGAGGACATCCACAAGAGTCACCTCCTGCGTGTGTTCCTGGACACGCTGCTTGGTCCTGGTATGGTGGGTTATTCTGTCACGATCGTCAGGGAGAGAAGTAGACCAAGGCGCAGCGTGTGAAACAAACATGACTTTAATTAGTTAAAGTATACCAAAACAAAACACGACTCGTGAAGTCCACGGTAAACAATACCGACACGGAACAAAAACCCACAACACCCAAGGGAAAACAGACAGATTAAATATGGCTCCCAATCAGAGACAACCAGCCGACAGCTGACACTCGTTGCCTCTGATTGGGAGTCACACAGGCAAACATAGAAACAGACAACCTAGAACACCCAAACAAAGAAACAGAACACATAGAATGAACACACCCTGGCTCAACATATAGAGTCCCAGAGCCAGGGTGTGACACTGGCGGACTCACTAAACACGCATGCTTCGTTTGTAAAGACGTCTGAGTGTTGCAGTGTACCCCTGGCTGAAAAACAAGAAAATGGCGCCGTCTGGTTTGCTTTATGTACTTTTGATACTTAGGTATATTATAGCATTTACATTTACTTTTGATACTTAAGTACATTTAAAACCAAATACTTTAAAACTTTTACTCAAGTAGTATTTTACTGGGTGACTTTCACTTTTACTTGAGTCATTTTCTATTAAGGTATCTTTAGTATGACAACTGGGTACTTTTTCTTAGCTTAGACAGAGTGTCAAAATGACAAACACAGGACGCAGAAGAAGCCTATTTCAGATTTTCTGTATATTTCTCCTATTGTTTGCTATAATCTCAGCTTCATATGCAGGCATTCCTGGTATGTTCTCATCTCCTCTCAGCTTTCTAATGCTGTAGCGTCATGTTCTAGGCAGCTGCCTCGCCCTAGGCCATGCAAATAGTCCTTCAATCATTTACCATGCGCTTCTGTTCCTCCCTGTTACTCCCTGTTAGTCTCTTTTCCTCCCTGATCATCCCTGTTCCTCCTCCCTGATCATCCCTGTTCCTCCTCCCTGTTCCTTCGCCCTGATCATCCCTGTTCCTCCCTGTTCCTCCTCCCTGATCATCCCTGTTCCTCCCTGTTCCTCCTCCCTGATCATCCCTGTTCCTCCCTGTTCCTCCGCCCTGATCATCCCTGTTCCTCCCTGTTCCTCCTCCCTGATCATCCCTGTTCCTCCTCCCTGTTCCTCCTCCCTGTTCCTTCCTGTTCCTTCCTGTTCCTTCCTGTTCCTCCCTGTTCCTTCCTGTTCCTCCCTGTTCCTTCCTGTTCCTCCCTGTTCCTCCTCCCTGATTATCCCTTTTCCTTCCTGTTTCTCCTTCCTGTTCCTTCCTGTTCCTCCCTGTTCCTTCCTGTTTCTCCCTGTTCCTCCCTGTTCATTCCTGTTCCTCCCTGTTCCTTCCTGTTCCTCCCTGTTCCTCCTCCCTGATCATCCCCTTTCCTTCCTGTTCCTCCTTCCTGTTCCTTCCTGTTGCTCCCTGTTCCTTCCTGTTCCTCCCTGTTCCTTCCTGTTTCTCCCTGTTCCTCCCTGTTCATTCCTGTTCCTTCATGTTCCTATAAAGGTTTGAGATAAACAAAAACACACACACACATACTCTCGCCATCTCTCTCTCTCTCTCTCTCTCTCTCTCTCTCTCTCTC
>NW_025536869.1:0-47751 GCF_020615455.1 Coregonus clupeaformis
TTTATATGGAACAATCAAAATTAAATGATTGTAGAAACACTTCAATACAAGACCCCTTCATACAATTTCCAGCTGTGATCCTTAAGGAGTTTGCCTTGTGCTAGACCATTCTCACTCATGTCGTGAGGTCATCGTTACAACCCTCTTCCAGAACGTTATTATGTCCTGGACTGGCATGACACATAGTATGCTGATAATAAATGAACCTGTGTTTTCATTGTATATTATCATTTCCTGATTGTTTGTCAACTTTTGGCACATCATTACATATTCTCGGGTCTTTTACCATAGTGATGAATGTGTGGACATTCATTTGCATTGCTCTTTTGCTGGTGAAACAGTCATGGCTTACCATACTATTCCTAATCACTCAGACCTGGACTTTATGCCCCACTGCCTATGCCTTTTTCCCAAGAGCATGTAGGGAATATACTTCAGTTAGATTTTACTCATAAGAATATCTAGGTGTGCCAATGATTGTGGCACACGTGTTTCGGATAAAAATATTTATTTCATTTATTTCACATTTATTTTTTTCAATCATTTTACTTCAATTAAAGGTTAGATTTTTGTGAATATTTTGAATGAAAGACCAAGAGAATAAACAAGGGTGCCAATATTAGTGGAGGGCACTGTATGCTTTGTGTATAGTGTAAATAACAACAACCAATAGACTTACTATGTTATGAACGTATAGTCAATCAAATAATTACTCTGTAAAATGTGGAATGCATTTACTCTATTCAACTAGTCAAATGTATTAGTCACAAAATAAATGACACTCAAACAATTAGTGTACATGAAATATATGATACATTACAGAAGACAGAGCAAATGACTATAAACTAAATAAGACTTAACGTGGTTACATGTGTCTTCAGTTTAGAATAATCTCTAAGAGAAAAGCTGTGTCTGATACACACAGGAACTTGCTAACAAGTTCTCAAAATATTAGCGAACTCATTGCCCTTTTAACCAAAGTCAAGCAGCAACACAATTTAAATGATAGGATCGTACCCTGTAGTCGCTCCCAATTTGAACTGACCGCCGTCCGACGAACAGAATAACATGGTTTCCCTGTAACAATAAATCCATAGCACTTACAGTACAATAAAACATATCAAAATTCGTAGCTTTTTATGAACTCTTGAAACAATCCAAAATGGCAGTTTAATTAACTGTAACATTAATTTTATAGATTCAAGTTTTCATCAGTCTTCATACCTCTCCTGGTGTCAGTGACCCCAGGACTTTTGTGGGAACGTCTCTTCCTAGAGATTGCCACAACAAAGATGTGACTCTCTCCTGTGAGATGCAAATATACAGCCATCCATGCAAACAATGTCATGAATCCTGAAGCTGGGCCTCGTAGCCAGCAAATTGCCAGTCGCGAGTGTCACATTCTCTCATTTTTCCACTACAGTAGCATTGACTTATTTACAGTCTATTATTTGTACTGTGTGTCATTACACAGTACTTGCTTTGATACCTTATTTATATTACAGTAGGTGTACTGTAATATTATACTGAACAAAAATATAAACGCAACATGCAACAATTTCAAATATTTTACTGAGTTACAGTTCATATAAGGAAACAATTTAAATACATTCACTATGCCCTATTCTATGGATTTTACATGACTGGGCAAGGTGCAGCCTTGGAGGGCACAGGCCCACCCACTTGGCAGCCAGGCCCACTCACTGTGGAGCCAGGCCCAGCCAATGAGAATGAGTTTTTCCCCACAAAAGGGTTTTATTAAAGACAGAAATACTCCTACTCCTTTGGGTATGGAACATTTCTGTCATTTTTTATATCAGCTCATGAAACATGGGACCAACACACTACATGTTTATATTGTTGTTCAGTGTAAATACATAATTGTACTTGCCACCGAGCTGCCTGTAAATTACTGTGAAATTCATGGTAACCCCGTTAGCAACTCCTCTTGCACCTGATTGTCTGCTGGTCTTCTCTTTTGGCTGATACATTGTTGTCACTTATTGTTCACAGTGAACATACCTGCTTTTTGAGATATAAACCAGACAATGAAAGAACAAATCTAGCTAACCCCATCAACAACAACATACTCTATAGCTACATGTATAACATCACAAACCATGAAACAAACCTCGGTAATGATTAATTTTAAGGTGTCATTATTACAGTGTAATTACATGTGTAATTACACTGTAACAATAATTGTAGTTAACTGAAACAACCAATAGTTACACTGTAATAACAACATGTAACTTGTAGTTAGTGTTTAGGTCTGTAATTACAAAGGTGTAACAATGAATGCTTGTTACCATGCTTGTTACAAATGGGCAGGTTTCCACTAAATTCACAACTGCAGTATTTTGTTTCTTCTCAGCTGCATCAGATTCAGTAACAACTGTCACAAAGGTTGTGACCCCTCATGGATGCTCAACAGGCTGTAATTACTTACCCATGAGTGTGCACTGTTGAAAATATATCTCCACTCAACATTATTACTAAAACCAGCCACCAAAATAAAGTGTACCATCTGGGTTAACTTGGTCATCCCAGATGAGGAAAGCACACTATTTCAAAGCATAGCACATGTAATGTGTGCCTAGTACAATATAATTACTATTATAGTTACACAGGACTTAGCTTGCTAAAATGAAGTGTATCTTGAGGGGTGCTTGTAATGAATGTGTACCTACCTAGTACATTACCCATCCTGACAACCTGGCCCTAATTTTAAAGCTTCTGGAAACGTGATCCAAGTGGGAGGATAAACACACTAGTACACCACAGAGTACATGTAATATCTGCATAAGTGCAATGTAATGAAGTTTCAAGTTAAAATGTCACGTGCACAAGTACAGTGAAATGCCTTTCTTGCAAACTCAAAACCCAACAATGCAATAATCAATAACAATGTATTATTAGAAAAAAAGCACACGAGAAATAAGAATAAGAAATATGAAATACACAATAAAGTAAGTAAGTAAGCATACTATATACAGGAAATATTTAAAAAGTCAGTTCCAATACCGTACAGTATTTACATGGATATTGGAGTGATGGAGGTAGATATGTATAGGGGTAAGGTGACTAGGCAACAGGATATAAGATAAACAGAGTAGCCGCAGCTTGCATGTGAGTGGGTGTGCGGGCGTGTTGAGTCAGTACAAATGTATGTGCATATTATGTGTGAGTGAGCAAATGATGGGTGAGTATTTGTGTGTGTGTTGGAGTGGCAGTGTGTGTGTGAATGTGTAGGGCCCTGTGAGTGTGCATAAAGACAGTGCAAATATTGAAATAAAATGTCAATAAAGATACAAGGTAAACTCAGTCCATTGTGTTAGCTATTTAACAGTAATTTTGCTTGGGGATAGAAGCTGTCCAAGAGCCTGTTGGTGTCAGACTTGATGCACCGGTAAATCTTGCCATGCAACAGCAGAGAAAATAGTATATGGCTTGGGTGGTTGGGGTCTGATGATTTTCCAGGCCTTCTTTTCACACCGCCTGATATAGAAGTCCTGGATGACAGGGAGCTCGGCCCAAGTGATGTACTGGGCTGTCAGCACAACCCTCTGTAGCGCCATGCGATCGAGGGCGGTGCTATTGCCATACCAAGCAGTGATGCAGCTAGTCAATATGCTCTCAATGGTACAGCTGTAGAACCTTTTCAGGATTTGAGGACCCATGTCAAACTTTTTCCACCTCCTGAGGGGGAAAAAGCACTGTCGTGCCTTCTTCATGACTGTGCGCGTGTGTTTGGACCATTTTAAGTCTTTAGTGATTTGGACACCGAGGTGCTGTCTACCTGCTCCAATGCCACCCCGTCGATGTGGATGTGCTCACCAGTGGTGTAAAGACTACCCAATTGTCATACTTCAGTAAATGTAAAGATACCTTAATAGAAAATTACTCAAGTAAAATTAAAAGTCACCCAGTACAATACTACTTGAGTAAAAGTCTAAAAGTATTTGGTTTCAAATATACTTAAGTATCAAAAGTAAATGTAATTGCTCAAATATACTTAAGTATCAAAAGTAAAAGTAAAAGTCTAAATTATTTCAAATTCCTTATATTAAGCAAACCATTTGGCACCATTTTATTTATTTTTTATTTATTTACTGATAGCCAGGGGCACGCTCCAACACTCAGACATAATTTACAAATGAAGCATGTGTTTAGTGAGTCCGCCAGATCAGAGGAAGTAGGGATGACTAGGGATGTTCTCTTGATAAGTGTGTGAATTAGAACATTTTCCTGTCCTGCTAAGCATTCAAAATGTACTTTTGGGTGTCAGGGAAATGTATGGAGTAAAAAGTACATCATTTTCATTAGGAATGTAGTGAAAGTTGTCAAAAATAAAAATGGTAAAGTAAAGTAGTATTTTTACTTAAGTACTTTACACCACTGGTGCTCGGCCCTCCGTTTCCTGTAGTCCTCGATCAGCTCCTTGGTCTTGCTGACGTTGAGGGAGAGGTTAGTTGCTCCGGCACCACACTGCCAGGTCACTGACCTCCCCTCCTTGTAGGCTGACTCATCGTCGCCGGTGATCAGGCCTACTACCGTCGTGTGCGCAGGCTAACTTGATAATGGTGTTGGAGTAATGCGTGGCCACACAGTCGGGTAGGTGAACAGGGAGTACAGGAGGGGGACTAAACACGCAGCCCTATGGGGCCCCTGTATTAAGGGTCAGCGTGGTGAAGGTGATGTTTCCTACCCTCACCACCTGGGGTTGGCCTGTCAGGAAGTTAAGAATCCAGTTGAGAGGTACTTACTTGTAACTCATGTATACCTATATAGTACATATATAATATAATATAATATGCCATTTAGCAGACGCTTTTATCCAAAGCGACTTACAGTCATGCGTGCATAAATTTTTTTGTGTACGGGTGGTCCCGGGGATCGAACCCACTACCTTGGCGTTACAAGCGCCGTGCTCTACCAGCTGAGCTACAGAGGACCACTACATTACTCATCCTGACAACCTGGCCCTAATTTTAAAGCTTCTGGAAGTGCAATTCAAGTGGGAGGATAAACACACTAGTACACCACAGAGTACATGTTATAGCTACTAGCTACAATGTAATTACTAGGTGTTACACAGGATTTAGCTAGTCAAAATGAAGTGTATCTTTAGGGGTACTTACTTGTAATTAATGTGTACTTATACAGTACATCACCCATCCTGACAACCTGGCCATCATTTTAAAGCTTCTGAAAGTTTCACTTTATTTCTTTACCTTATTGTGAAATGACCCAGATAGTACACTTTATTTTGGGGGCAAGTGCTAGCAACAACACTGAGTGGAGATATAGTTTGAACAGTGCATATTCAAGGGTAAGTCATTAGAGCCTATTGAGCATAGGCTATAATCTGTCAGACACCCAGTGCATCCACGATGGATCACAACCTTTGTGACAGTTGTTACTGTATGCAGCTGAGAAGAAGCAAAACACTAAGTTGGTTAATTTACTGAAAACCTGCCCATTTGTAACAAGCATGGTAACAAGCATTCATTGTTACACCTCTGTAATTACATACCGCAATTACTACCAGTTACATGTTGTTATTACACTTTAACTATGAGTTGTTGCAGTTAACTACAATACTTGTTACTGTAATTACACATGTAATAAGGACCCCTTAAAATTAAGTGTTACCCAAACCACTTATAATTTATGCTTCTTTTGTTGGTCATGTGCATGCTAACATTGAACTTAATGAAATTGTTTCTGTCCTCAGGTGTTTGCTGCACAGCTGCACTCAGCCACCTCAGACAGTTCCATCTCATTAATAAAAATAACGGGAAATTGTTACTCTGGACAGAGGCACAGGACTACTGCCGAACGCACTATACTGATCTTGTCACTGTGTACAATCAGGAGGAAGCTGAGCAGCTGATACAGTTAATGACATCTAACGGCAGCAATATTGCCTGGATAGGTCTCAATCGCACAAAGCCCAGTCCAAAGTGGTCCAATGGAGACCCTGTTGATTTCACTCCATTGTCACCACCTCCAAGCCCGCATTATCAGAGCCAATGTGTGCAACATTACTCAAAGATATTACAACATTGCAGAAATGCATACAGCAGAAATACTTCATGTGTTACAAAAAGGTAATACATTCTACAAAAAAACATCTGATTTCCTGTTTGCTTGCTCCTCAACAAAATAATAATAATTCTTCAACAATATTTAGATATAATTATTTTATATCAAGCTAAGTTGAGTAGAGTAAAATGTTAGTCCATTCTGTGTGTGCAGAGTCTCGTGATTCCTTCCTGATTGAACAGAACATGACCTGGTATAAGGCTCAGAGGTACTGCAGAGAGAACTACACTGACCTGGTCAGCATCATGAACGAAGGACAGAAGGAAGAGGTGAAGAAAAGCGTGAATGCCAGCACCACTCCTTTCTGGATCGGCCTGCTGTATGATGACTGGGAGTGGTCTGATGGAGGGAGATCTTCCTACAGAAACTGGTTACTGGAACCAAGTGATGACAAACCCCGTGTAAAATTAGTTTCTCCTGGAGTTCTGGTAGCTCTTGGGAGTGACATCCTAGGAGATCCATTATGCTATGAGGGTGTGTGCAAGTCCAAATAATAAATGTTTTTATAAAATACATTTTTTAAACAATTATTTCAGCCAATACTTCATCATAGTTCGGTAAAAGATAGAGTTAGAGTAAGATGGTTTAATATGCATCTTTGACATGTATCAGTGCAAGGGTGATAAAACTGTTAAAATTTAAAAAAAATAACCATTTCATTTTCCCTCATGAATTGAACTCCTTCAGACTCGGTGAAGATCGTTGAGGAAAGCAAGACCTGGGAACAGGCTCTGGACCACTGCATTAAGAACTACCGTGGACTGCTGCGTATTGAATCTGAAAAGGACCAGAGGGTTGTGGAGCAGAACCTGAGGCGTGCTGGTGTCACTGGTTCTGTGTGGGTGGGTCTGAGACAGAGCCAACTCTTTGGATTCTGGGTCTGGACCAATGGGCTGCCAGTGGGGTGGAGTAACTGGGAGGGAGACAGACAGCCTGAACAGCCTCTGTCCAACCACTGTGGTGCCATGGCAACCGTGGTGGGATACAAGTGGAGTGATCAGGACTGTCTGTCCATGTTCTTCTTTATCTGTGAAAAGTGATACATTTTCCTATTGTCTATTGTCGTATCGAGTGAGTGGTGGCAATTATTGCTGATGAACAAAAGGAGTCTGCTCATACTGAACGTTGATCATAAGGTTTATTCAGACCACAAGCTTCAGCATGAGTAACAGACTCGCGAGGTCTGGAGAGCAGTGTCCTCCCATTCTAATGGCTGCTCTGCCCTATCTTCTTCGTGTACCCCTATTTATAAACAATGCAACAAGATGGGCTCCCTCTTCTGGCCCAATCACCAGTTTACAACACACTTCCTGTCTATTATATGTGACATTATACTAAACATTGCCTTTTGATACTAACATAACCAACATTCCATTTCTTCATGAAAAACATTTAACAAAGACATAATCTTAATACACTACATATTCCCCCTTCGAGACAGACTAAAACGTCTCGAAAACAAACAGAATAAGATTATGACTAGTAACCATTTATCTTATTGAGTATCTTTAACATTAAACCAAAAACATTCTTCTCTAGAGTGTAAATACCTTTCTTATGAAATAACTGTTTATGAAGTGTGAATACATTACTATGAAATATGAACAAATCTCTATGGAGTGTGAATACATTACTATGAAATATGAACAAATCTCTATGGAGTGTGAATACATTACTATGAAATATGAAGAAATCTCTATGGAGTGTAAGAGCGAAAAACTGTCCAGCAGCCATCTTTTCAGATATCCATCCATCAATCAAGACAGTAAAATTCTCTCACGGTCCCTCTGCCCCAGGCAACCACCTGTCGTTCTCCAGATAACCTCATAAACCATGTAAATGCATTTTGAAACTATGATGCAATTAAATACACATGTAAGCCCCTGCAAACAAAATCCTATCCAAAAACATCCACTCTAAAGGCTGGTCAACCCATTGGACCCCAAAAGTGGAACTCTCCCTACCTAGACTTTCTGTCCCTAAGCATTCACCGAAATAAACAAAAAACATCTAAGATCCTCACATGTATTCAATAACATCAAACATCATTCTACAAAAATTAATACCTGAGACTATTACACAATTATGTATTACACATGTCTATATTTCATTGCAGACACTGGAATGTAGTCCACTACACTTCATCTCCCTGTAGTCTCTCTTCCAATGGACTGTTGATGATGGAATCGGCCACACCCTCCTTGTTTCATCTCCTCCAGTCATATTGTCCCTTCATATTGTCTTTGTTTGAGTATTTCAATCTCCACATGTTCTCCCAAATGCTTCTGGAATGAAAAGAAAAGAAAAGACCAAACAGTATCCTTTGCAAAACAACCCTTTCAAATTAAACATCAATATCCACTAGGAATATAACAATGATATATAAATGATGCATGAATCACATAAACCTATTCCCCCCTTTGATTCATAAATCATACCAACATCACCTCAATATTGAACAATTTTTTTTTTTTTTAAATCATCCAATAATGTCACGAGTTACAAAGCCAGAACCCAGAAGCAGACCAGGACAAGGTAAGTTGAAACGAAGGTGAGTGTTTATTTACAAATTCAAGAGTGATGCTGAATAATCCAGGGAACAGAGCGGGCGGCGTTGATTAGTTGTTGGGGGTGCAGTGGTTGATCCAATCATGGCTCGGCAGCCGCCCCACCAGGCAGGAGGTTGGATGAAGGTTCCGGACGAGTGACTGCAGATGGAACAAAACGAGGTAAGTAAACAACAAACCAACAAGGTGCAAAACAACAAAACTAACGCTAGAAGCTCTAAGACTGATACTCTGGTAAACATACTGTTCATGGCTAACGATCCGGCAGGGGAATGGATGTTAGGCCAGAGCCTAAGAAGGGTGATGATCAGGACCAGGTGTGCAGATTGCTGATGGGATGCAGGTGCGGAAATCAGAGAGAGCTCCCGCCTAGCAACGTTGCCCGGCAACTCGGGCAGGGAGCGTTCCAGAACCCTCGGGAAACTGGAGATCACGAGCAGAAAAACTAGTCCACAGACAGGACCCCGACTCAGACTGCCGGGATCGTTACAGTACCCCCCTCCGAAACGCCACGCGGCGGACTCCCGGAGCGCAAGGATGGAGGCGGTAGAAGTCACGAATGAGGTCAGCATCTAGGATCTGTCGCTTCGCGGAATCCAACTCCTCTCTTCAGGACCATACCCCTCCCAGTCCACGAGATACTGGAAACCCCGGCCCCGCCGTCTGGAATCCATGATGCGTCGCACCGTGTAGGCAGGACCACCTCCGATCATCCGAGGAGGAGGAGGAGGAGGCGGAGGAGGCAACAGAGGACTGAGGAAAACAGGCTTGAGGCAGGAGACATGAAAGGTGGGATGGACTCTGAGCGTCCTCGGTAGTTTGAGTCGAACTGCCACTGGATTGATCACCTTCTCCACCACAAACGGACTAATGAACTTGGTAACAACTTCCTAGACTCAGTCCGTAAAAGGAAGATCCCGTGGCCAACCAGACCCTATCTCCGATGGTATAGGTGGGAGCGGGGATCCGGCGACGATTCGCCTGGAGCTGATACCCGGTCCGAAACTCTAAGGAGTGCCTTTCTGGCCCGATGCCAGGTCCGGTGGCAACGGCGAATATGGGCCTGGAAC
The DNA here is from genome assembly GCF_020615455.1 of Coregonus clupeaformis. Lineage (NCBI taxonomy): Eukaryota > Metazoa > Chordata > Actinopteri > Salmoniformes > Salmonidae > Coregonus > Coregonus clupeaformis. Next base: position 9,746 of record NW_025536869.1, read on the forward strand.
AGAGGGCACTGAGAGCTCCTTCTCCTGAGAAGGGAACAAGGAGGGTTGGTAGCCATACAGGCACTGGAAGGGAGACATCCCAGTGGCAGATGTAGGGAGAGTATTGTGGGCATACTCAACCCAAGGCAACTGAGAGACCCAGGAGGTGGGGTTGGAAGAGACCAGACAGCGTAGCGTGGATTCCATCTTCTGGTTGGCTCTCTCCGCCTGACCATTGGATTGGGGGTGAAAACCAGATGTGAGACTGACTGTAGCTCCAATGGCCAAACAGAAGGACTTCCAGACAGCAGAGGTAAACTGAGGGCCACGGTCGGGAAAGCGATATCACTGGGCAAACCGTGGACTGAGAAACCTCCCTAACCAGGATCTCGGACGTCTCGAGGCAGGGAAGCTTGGCAATTGGCCAAAGTGGGCGGAACTTGCTGAATCTGTCCACGAGTAGTCAGAACGACCGTGTTCCCCTCACGGGCAACCCAGTGGCGAAGTCCGGGGCCGATGCGACCATGGTGGCGGGGAATAGGAAGAGGGTGAGTAGTCCAGAGCTGGGCCGATTGGTACTCTTATTCTCGCTTTACACTGGACAGGGGCAGCAACAAAACCCCGAGTATCCTCGGCCATGGCAGAGCCACCAAAAGCGTCTGCGGCAGACATCGTCCGAGCCACGCCAGGTGACAAGCCATCTTGCTGGCGTGGGACCATTTGAGGACAGCAGGAACGAACCGACTCAGGCACAAACAACCGACCGGGTGGACCGTTACCGGGACCGGGCTGCGTCGGCGGGCCGCCATCACCTCCTCTCAATCTTCCACATAACTGCTCCCACGGCGCAGTTCCGGGGGAGAATTGTCTCGGTCTTGGACCCACTCTCCTCCGTCTTGGAGAACATCCGGGACAAGGCGTCCCGCCTTGCCGTTCTTAGATCCAGGTCGGAGCGTCGGGAAAACTTGAATCGTCCGAAAAACAACGCCACCTGGCCTGACGGGAGTTGAGACGTCTAGCCGATTGCACGTAAGCAAGATTCTTGTGGTCAGTCCAGACAATAAACGGGTTGCTCCGCCCCCTCCAACCAGTGGCGCCACTCCTCCAAGGCAAGTTTCACCGCGAGAAGCTCCCGGTTACCCACATCGTAATTCCTCTCCGCAGGCGAAGGCGACGAGAGTAGTAGGCGCAGGGATGGAGTTTACTGTCCGTGGAGCATCGCTGCGACAGGATGGCGCCAACTCCCACATCAGACGCGTCCACTTCAACGGCAACTGACGGGCCGTGTCCGGTTAGAGAGAATCGGTGCATTGGTGAATCGCTCTTCAAATCCAGAAACGCTTCGATCCGCCTCAGATTCCACTTGAAGGTCCTGATACTGGAAGTCAAGGCAGTTAACGGAAGCGGCCACACGCGGCTGTAATCCCGGATGAATCTGCGGTAGAAATTCGCAAACCCCAAAAATCTCTGGAGCTGCAATCTCGTACCGGGCTGGGCCCATTCCAGAACCGCTCTAACCTTCTCCTGGTCCATCCTAATCTCTCCCCTGGAGATGATGTACCCAGAAAGGATGTCGTGTGGGCGTGAAACTCGCACTTCTCGGCCTTCACGAACAGGCGATTCTCCAACAATCGCTGCAGAACCTGCCGGACATGCTGGACGTGGTCGGAAGGTTCCTTCGAGAAGAATCAGAATGTCATCCAGGTAAACAAACACAAAGAGACCGATCATATCTCTCAGGACGTCGTTCACCCTACTCTGGAATACCAGCTGGAGCATTGGTCAGTCCAAACGGCATCACCTGATACTCAAGTGACCCATCGGTGTATTGAAACCCGTCCAACCACTCGTCCCCCTCTCTGATCCGGACCATGTGATACGCATTGCGTAGGTCTAGCTTGGTGAACACCGTAGCACCCTGTAAGGAGTCGAAGGCAGAACTCATCAAGGGCAGGGATACTTGTTCTTGACCGTGATGTCATTCAACCCCCGATAATCAATACAGTCGAAGAGAGCCATCCTTCTTACCCACAAAGAAGAATCCTGCCCCCAGGGGTGATGACGAAGGGACGAGACGAGACCAGCAGCTAGGGACTCCTTGATGTAGGTCTCCCAAAGCCTCACGCGTTCAGGTCGGGAGATACTGTATAACCTTCCCCTTGGGGTAGACAGCTCCAGGGAACAGGTTGATGGCACAATCAATGGTCGGTGGGGAGGGAGTACAGAGCCTTCTGCTTACTGAAAACTTCCCCCAAATCGTGATATGTCTCGGGAACCAGGGACAAATCTGGGGGTTTAGCCTCAATCACCTGACTGGGAACCGAATGGGGACAGGCAGTCTTGAGACAGTTAGCATGACAATCAAGGCTCCAACTCGTTACCTTGCCCGTCACCCAATCGAACGTGGGATTGTGTTCCTTCAGCCAGGGGTATCCAAGGACCAGAGGAACATGGGAAGACGGCAGAATGAAGAATGAAATCATCTCAGAATGATTCCCGACAACAGCATCTTAACCGGTTCAGTCCTCATCGTGATACGTGCCAGACTACTGCCGTCCAGAGTGGTAGCTTCAATGGCTTCCGGCAATTGCTCCTTGGAAAGCCCCAGCTGTTCCACCAACTCGGCATCAAGAAAGCTTCGCACGGCACCTGAATCGATAAAAGCGTTAATCGCTAAGCTCTGATTCCTGTTCATAAGGGGTAGCCGGGAAACGGGGTCTGACAGAGGTATTGAGAGGTCGAAACTGGCTCGCTAAAAGTCCTCCCAACTTTAGCGAGCCGCGCAGTTTGGACGACCGCCGGGAACCAGTGGCGAGGTAATGTCCCGAACCACCACAGTAGAGGCAACAGTTAGTCCTACGTCTGTGTTGGCGCTCCTCCTTGGTTAACCGTGCCGCCCCACTTGCATGGGTTCAGAATCGGAGACAGGACCTCTCCACTAATCCTGTGTGGTGGACGATGATCGACGTATTCTGATCCAATCCCGACCCGACTGGAACCTGAGAAGCTGATCGGTTGGTCGGAACCCATTGCTTCTCCCTCCCTTCGCTCTCGGACTCGATTATCCACCCCGAATAGACAAGGCTACCAAGCTGTCCAGGTCACTAGGCTCCGGATAGGAGATCAACTCATCCTTGAGCTGCTCCGACAGACCCTGGTAAAAGGCCGCTTGCAGAGACTCCTCATTCCACCCACTCTCCACAGCCAACGTCTTGAACTCGATCACGAAGTCGGCCACGCTGCAGTTCCTTGGCGAGGCGAAACAGGCGCCTAGCTGCGTCCCTCCCTCGGACGGAATGGTCGAAGAGCTTCTCATCTCGGCCGTGAACCCCTGGTATGAAGCCATGCAGGGATCCTGTCGTTCCCAAACGGGCTGAAGCCCACTCAGCGCTCGACCACGCAGCAACTCAATCACAAAGGCTATCCTAGCCTTGTCTGTGGCATAAGAGTAGGGCTGTAGATCGAACACTAATCCACACTGCATAAGGAAGGAACGGCATCTTCCCAGCTCCCCCTCATACTTATCCGCGTCGAACCTTGGGCTCACGGAAGGACACAGCTCCAGAAGCGGCAGGCGAGATGGGTGAAACCGGTAGTGGATCCTCCACCGGAAACTTGCGTTGGTTCTGGACCTCCATCAGACCGGTAGAAAGGTTCAACTGACAACGCGATCTCCTGTAGTACCGTGCTATGATGGCCCAACATCTTCTCCTGATGGGTAATGGCATGGCGGACAGAGTCCAGGTCCGCTGGGTTCATTCTGGCCGGATCGTTCTGTCACGAGTTACAAAGCCAGAAACCAGAAGCAGACCAGGACAAGGTAAGTTGAAACGAAGGTGAGTGTTTATTTACAAATTCAAGAGTGATGCTGAATAATCCAGGGAACAGAGCGGGCGGCGTTGATTAGTTGTTGGGGGTGCAGTGGTTGATCCAATCATGGCTCGGCAGCCGCCACCGACCAGGCAGAGGTTGGATGAAGGTTCCGGACCAGTGACTGCAGATGGAACAAAACGGAGGTAAGTAAACAACAAACCAACAAGGTGCAAAACAACAAAACTAACGCTAGAAGCTCTAAGACTGATACTCTGGTAAACCTACTGTTCATGGCTACCGATCCGGCAGGGAATGGATGTTAGGCCAGAGCCTAAGAAGGGTGATGATCAGGACCAGGTGTGCAGATTGCTGATGGGATGCAGGTGCGGGAAATCAAGAGAGCTCCCGCCTAGCAGCGTTGCCCGGCAACCAGGCAGGAGCGTTCCAGAACCCTCGGGAAACTGGAGATCACGAACAGAAAAACTAGTCCACAGACAGGACCCGACTCAGACTGCCGGGATCGTTACAAATAATCAAAAATGATATTTATCCATTCAGTTCCACTGGTCCATCTTTATCCAGATCAGGAACAGTCAACACCGGCATCTGAGTGTTGTCTCCAGGAATCACTCTCCAACCTATCTCAATATCAAAGCTTTCTCAAAGGTCAGTAACAAATTACAAACATCACACAGTGTTATCAAAGCTGAAACTAAATTCTGACCCATCACTGCCCCTACTGGCCTAACTGATCTTGCAACCAAGTCTTCCAAATGCATCCCTTATTTAACCCCAGTAATATTATCTGAAAGTATAACTAATATTTATCACTATGATCTTCCCAAATGTTACACCATACCATGAATAAAGTCCCCCCTTCTCCCTTAGACTTATCCTTCAATGATAGGCTTGAAGCCTATGACAGTCCCTTTTCATCCTATTTTGAACTCTAGTTTCAAATTGATCTGTGTTCGGTGCTACTCCTCTTTTAATAGTAAAAGCCTCATATGGAAGCTTCAACGTTGACATGTAACCAAATCCTGTCCATCCATAATGTAAGAATATATATTTTATCATCACAAACCCACCAAATATCTCTAAAATTCTCCATAGTCACATTGTCAGACAAAAGCTAATATTTTAACCCTCAAAGTCCTGCTGTTCCTACTACCTGGTACATAAAAAGTAACATATTTCTCATTACTACCCTTAATGTCATGCTTATCCAAAGTCATCATATACCATCCCAATCTGATCTTCCCATAAACATCCCCTTTGCCTCAGATGTTTTATTAGAACAAAAACAACTTTTAGCCCTCAATGTTTGACCTGAATACTTCAGAGTTCCGTTGTTACCTGATTTTCCTTTCCCATTTAACAATTCCCATAGGGTAATTCATTTAACCAAGAACACTTAAACCTAGGCTTAAACCACTGTTCTGACAACGACATTATTTTATCTGTCAATGACTGTTGCTAATACCACAGTCATGACAAAGCATAAGACTGACCCATACCTGATAGAGGCTGCGCGACCGTCTAACATGTTTGGTGCTGGAATTCTCAACAGACATGGACCCTCAAGATTCCTCACTGATCTTACAGAATGAGTTAATCTATCTCTAATTTCCACAACAGAAGAACAAGCGGTACTGATCAGATACCTCTCCCTGTCTGTCATCAAAATCAAAGATCTCATCCTGTCCTCCATGATGAATCTATATTCTCTCTACTACTATCTGTTCTCCTATTTTAACCCCATTCGTACTATCATTGACAGCACTCTCCATCCGTAACATAACCCATTAGTCTAAAATTCCCCATTTAATTTCAGAAAAGTTGTTGTCGATGTCATACTCCCTCTTTTGCTATTGCCATCGTATCACTAATCCCTTCCAAAGTTACCATTAAAGTAGTTGACTTAATTGCTGTATCAACCCTAATTACTTCTAGTGCAAAAGTTCCCATTATCCTCTGTGTATTATCTACTGTTGGAGTGACTACTATAATCTACTCTTCCTGAACTCCCTCGGTGACTGCGGAAGCTTCAACAGACCTTAACTCTTCCATTATAAGCGTTACTTTATGAATTACATAGCCCTTTAACCAATAATTCTTAACCGGAACAACTTCTAATGCTTGCACTAGATAAGTATACATATATTCTCCCTGACCTTTCTCTGTAACATTACGCCAAATAAGTGAACAGTCACTCCTAACCTCTTCCACTTCATATCGTTGTACAAACTATCCCTCCTTTGACTAGGTGCAACAACTTCTAGTCCTGGTCCTGATAACCATACTTATTCTCCATAATTATCTCTCCATATGGGAGGAACGTCACCATCCTAACCCTAATAAGTATTCTTTCCCTAACATTGGTGCTGTATTGGTTCCCTTATAATCAAATGCAATATATTTATGGCTTTAATAACTATCAATGTTGAAAGAGTTAAATTGCTTCTCACTGTTGTTATAATAGACTCACGTGTTGATGTCCTTATTGTTGTTCCTAGTTTTTCCCCAAAGAAAAAAGTTGTCTTTGCTTGTACTTCCATCTATCACCACTAGTGTCACTTTTTCCCCAAATCTCAGTCCTTTCCCTAATCCCTGACTTTCAAACTTGTGATTACACAAAATACACCTATAATTACCTTGATCTCCCTGCTGGGAACTGTAACTATAGATACTCAATCACCCTCAATCTTTTCTTATCATTCAGCAACACATACTTTCTCAATGCATCTGCTCCTAACCGATTTAAACTCCTACCATATCTTCCCACTAAACTTTAAAATGTCCTTCCTCACTGTTCTCTCTCTCTCTTATTACTAACTTTGAAACTTAGCTTACTGTCTCAGAGTTCCTTCAACCCTAATCTACTCCTAACTTATTTTAATCTAATCTTTTCTCTCATAACATTTACAACTTTCCTCCCTGATTTTCACACAATCCCTTACCACCAAATGTTTAGAATATGTGATTGGGAAAGTTCCCCACCTGCTTCTGACTCATTACACACAGACTTGGCAAACGTCTAAACACCTTTTAGCCTAGCCTGAAATCCCTTAGTGTAAGAATGTCACCCAGAATAAACAGTCACCCCTTTTAACTTTTCAGACAGATTGTCTAATAGACAGTCGTCTAGTGTACATTTTATTGTACAATTCAATTCAAACAATGCATCTCTTCCCAACACTGCCATAACAGTTTCTTCTAATATTAGTATCTTAAGAGTAATTAACTGTTTTACTACCTCAAATCCCTATCCTAATTCGTTCCTCTCTTGCCAACTTCCTTCTGATCACAGAGTCATATCCACCCATGACCTCTTCATCATCACTCTCATCTTCATCATCCTCATCTTCTTTAAGTTCACTCTTCTCTTCCAGACATCACATTTTCTTCCTTCTGGAGTTCTGGATTCATCTTTATCGTCATTTCTGCTTGTCCTCTATCTATTATTCGTCTTCATCTCTGATGCCATAATCACCCTGCTGGATGATCACTGAAAGCTGAGGATAAACCTCCCTAAGCTGTACTTTTGCTGAATCCGTATGTGAGAAAGGTGTACTAACATCTGCTATTAGTTTCTCCTAACACATCAACCCTTTTATATTCCTTTATTGTGAACTAGCTTATTTTAGACTGTATAGCCTAAGGCTTCCCCCTGTAATTATTAATATAACCCTAAACAACTCCAAATAAATCCAAATAAATCAATTAAAAATCATGAATAATTAAAACCAATTTTTATTCCTATGTCACCAATTTATCAATTAGTGTTGGCTATATTACCACAACCCATCAACTGCCAGTAAATGCAAGTTAGTCATCTTAGACTAAAATACCCATAAACAAAGCCTGTAACCCCTTGCTCTATAACCCATAATTATCATACATTTACAGAAGAATGTCAGTCTTCGATTCCCAACACATCTGTAATCAAACCCCCAGTGATACACAGAGCTTCCAAAATGCAATTTTTAATGAATCATTTGCCAAGCCTATGTAAAATCGTCATAACATCACATATTTTGTTAGGATGATTTTGTGCACTAGCCTGATCTGATCCTCTCGTCTGACTCTGCCTCGTCACACCTTGTCACGTCACGTCACGCACACGTTAGCCCCCCTCTCTCTCCTTTGCTCCGTTCTATAGGCTCATATGACAAGGAAAGAAAACAGTACAGACAAGCATTCAAAGTTTATACACTTAACCAAGTTATCCACATTCAATATTCCCCACTCATATTTGCTACAAAACTGAACCCAGGAATAAATAGATCGCTCAAAACATTTTAATTTAATTTTAATCCGTCATTTAATTCAATTCATTATACTTCGCCAACATATATTTAATGTATAAATTTACTACATCTCAACAAATAGTTTCACGTTCGAATAACAGTTACTTTAACGATTTTAAAAGATTCGTGTCCACCTTCCTTTCTCTGTAACTAACTATTTCACCCCTGAAAGGAAACCCCCAAAAAAACCTATGACCTTACGCCACCATTTTGTTTTGTAGGCTGAGCACAATCGCATGTCGTAGTTTTAGCCCCGTAAAATCATGCACATGCGCACATCCATTCAAGCCCATGCTTACCACACAACAGAACGATAGCATTACGCTACAGCGTCACTATTTTATACCTTATACTCACACAATTACACATAACAGAGCTCACATTTGCGTAGAACTTTCAGTTCCACCACATACAAACAAGTTTAAGAGGCTTGAATCCATCGCAGTGGACCTCTAAGGTTAAAGTTATCATGTAGCACGCAACACAATTAGCATTTAGCAATTAGCCTTAGCCTTTAGCCTTAGGTACAACTGCGGCCTACAACATGTAACAAACCCCGCATTGCGTCTTTAATTGAGTACTGTTTCGTTTGTCCTAAATTTATTCTGCCGTGGGTATGGCTATTTCTATGAGCGATCCCCCCCAATGCAACTATCCCGTCGAACAGAAGTTGAGTAAGCCATCCCCAAGAAATGTCCCACCAACCCCCAGTCCCAGACTGAACCTGAAACTCATAATGCGTTGCCAGGATTTTGGCCCACCCTGTTGGTCGCCCCGTTCGTCACGAGGGCTTATCTAAACCTGCAATGCTCTAAAATTGTATACATATCTTGGCCCCGACTGTTCTTGACTTACTATTCAAGCAACACATCTCTATAAACAATCCCTAAACTCTAACCACTTTTGCGCTATTTTTAAAATTTGTATAATGATTAGCCAGACCCCAGTCATCAGCAAAAACACCACCTGAGGCACGGTCATAAGGGTACATTCCTCCAGTGTACACAAGCAGTAACAAAACTAACAACTTAGCTGTGTCTAGTCGGGTCATGACTCCAGACCGAAGTTAGCTTGAGTTAGCTTGGCGACTCCAAATGCAGCAAAGAAGGATTGCATAATCCCTCCTGGCAAGCTCGCCATTTGTCGTATCGAGTGAGTGGTGGCAATTATTGCTGATGAACAAAAGGAGTCTGCTCATACTGAACGTTGATCATAAGGTTTATTCAGACCACAAGCTTCAGCATGAGTAACAGACTCGCGAGGTCTGGAGAGCAGTGTCCTCCCATTCTAATGGCTGCTCTGCCCTATCTTCTTCGTGTACTATCTTCTTATCTCCTGAGTGGCGCAGTGGTCTAAGGCACTGCATCGCAGTGCTAACTGTGCCACTAGAGATCCTGGTTCGAATCCAGGCTCTGTCGCAGCCGGCCGCGACCAGGAGACTCATGGGCGGCGCACAATTGGCCCAGGGTAGGGGAGGGAATGGCCGGCAGGGATGTAGCTCAGTTGATAGAGCATGGCGTTTGCAACGCCAGGGTTGTGGGTTTGATTCCCACAGGGGGCCAGTATAAAATATATATATATATATATATATATATGTGTGTATTCACTAACTGTAAGTCGCTCTGGATAAGAGCGTCTGCTAAATGACTAAAATGTAAATGTGTACCCCTATTTATAAACAATGCAACAAGATGGGCTCCCTCTTCTGGCCAATCACCAGTTTACAACACACTTCCTGTCTATTATATGTGACATTATACTAAACATTGCCTTTTGATACTAACATAACCAACATTCCATTTCTTCATGAAAAACATTTAACAAAGACATAATCTTAATACACTACACTATCACTACCATTCTACATATTGTGATTGAGATGTTGTATTTAGGTAATTGCTCATTGAAATCATATTGCCAATGTTGTTTTACTTACAGCATGCAATGTAATGTACACCTGGTCATTATCAATATAACATAATATCAATATAAAGTACATCAGTAATCTTTGACTAAAATGTTGTGATATTTCAAATATTTTAAATGTTTAGAACAATAATATATAGATTATATGATGGTGATTAAATGAGGATATTCCTTAGTCATTATATGTCTGCCATTTAGCTGACGGTTTTATCTTAAAGGCCCAGTGCAGTCAAAATTCAGATTTTCCTGTGTTTTGTATCATATTGAACAACAGTTGATGAAATTAACACTGTAAAACTGTGAACAATGTTATCAGTGATATTTCCTGATAGTTGCTGGTTGAAAATACAATCTACACAGGACCTAATCAGCAGGGTTACATGTGCGGGATTTTCGGCTTTCCATCGTGATATCACCATGCGGTAAATTGGTTAATAGACCAATAACAAAGAGAGTTCCAAGCCTCTCTGCCAGTAACAGCTAGTTTTCAGTTTTCCCCTTCCCACTCAGACCACTCACAGACAGTCCTGGCAAAATTATTGTTTGATTCATAGTTTTTTGCAAAAAAAAAGAATTGTTTGACAATTTGAATGGAAATCTATTACAGTAAGGTACTTAATTGTTACCCAGAAATTATTTGATATTGATATAAAAACAGCTGCATTGGGCCTTTAAGTTTACCTATAGTCATCACCATTCCACTCCTGTCACTATGGGTTATTTGTGACGAGCTCTATCATAATCAGTCAGAAGTTGCAATGGCTAATTTCCATATACATGATGTTTTTATTAACATTCAGATTTTTCGCTGTTTTGGGAGTTCATCTGGTTTTAACAAAACAATGTCTTTGCTTTCATAATATGTATACATTATTGCCAAATTCAGAGTATAAATATAGTTTTTAATCTTATAAACGTAGGAGGAGCACTTTCACATCGGTTTGGTGGATGCCAGCTTGTAACACTTGTCATCACATCAGGCTATCGCGGCACTATCTTATCTGCAATATTAAAACCCTCCCCTATTCCGAAATCATCAATTAATTACAAACTAGCTAGTTATATACACTATATAGTGCATTCGGGAAGTATTCAGACCCATTGACTTTTTCAACATTTTGTTACGTTACAGCCTTATTCTAAAAGGGATTAAATAAATAAAAATCCTCAGAAATCTACAAACAATACCCCATAATAACAAAGTGAAAACATGTTTTTTGGAAAGTTTAGCAAATGTATTAAAAACAACAAACAGAAATACCATATTTACATAAGTATTCAGACCCTTTGCTATGAGACTCGAAATTGAGCTCAGGTGCCCGCTGTTTCCATTGATCATCCTTGTAATGTTTCTACAACTTGATTGGAGTCCACCTGTGGTAAATTCAATTGATTGGACATGATTTGGAAAGGCACACACCTGTCTATATAAGGTCCCACAGTTGACAGTGCATGTCACTCCTCAGTAAAAGGCACCTAAAGACTCTCAGACCATGAGAAACAAGATTCTCTGGTATGATGAAACCAAGATTGAACTCTTTGGTCTGAAAGCCAAGCGTCACGTCTGGAGGAAACCTGGCACCATCCCTACGGTGAAGCATGGTGGTGGCAGCATCATGCTGTGGGGATGTTTAGTCAGGAATGAGGGAAAGATGAATGGAGCAAAGTAGAGAGAGATCCTTCATGAAAACCTGCTCCAGAGTGCTCAGGACTTCAGACTGGGGCGAAGGTTCACCTTCCAACAGGACAACGACCCTAAGCACACAGCCAAGACAATGCAGGAGTGGCTTCGGGACAAGTCTCTGAATGTCCTCGAGTGGCCCAGCCAGAGCCCAGACTTGAACCCGATCGAACATCTCTGGAGAGACCTGAAAATAGCTGTGCAGCATCGCTCCCCATCCAAACTGACAGAGCTTGAGAGGATCCGCAGAGAAGAATGGGAAAAACTCCCCAAATACAGGTGTGCAAAGATTGTACCGTCATACCCAAGAAGACTCAAGGCTGTAATCGCTGCCAAAGTTGCTTCAACAAAGTACTGGTAAAGGGTCTGAATACTTATGGAAATATGATATTTCCATATTTGTAATAAATTAGCAACATTTTCAAAAAAACTGTTTTTGCTTGGTCATTATAGGGTATTGTGAGGAATTGATAGAAATAAAAACAATTTGATCAATTTTAGAATAAGGCTGTAACCTAACAAAATGTGGAAAAAGTCAAAGGGTCTGAATACTTTCCCGAAGGCGCTGTATATACAAAAGTATGCGGACACCCCTTCAAATTAGTGGATTCAGTTAGTTCAGCCACACCCGTTGCTGACAGGTGTATAAAAATCAAGCACACAGCCATGCAAACTCTATAGACAAACATTGGCAGTAGAATTGCCTTACTAAAGAGCTCAGTGACTTTTAATGTGGGACCGTCATAGAATGCCACCTTTCCAACAAGTCAGTTCATAAAATTTTGAAACGCGTTCTCTGGAGTGATGAAGCACGCTTCACCATCTGGCAGTCCGATGGACGAATCTGGGTTTGTCGAATGTCAGGAGAACGCTACCTGCCCCAATGCCTAGTGCCAACTGTAAAGTTTGGTGGAGGAGGAATAATGGTCTGGGGCTGTTTTTCATGGTTCAAGCTAGGCCCCTTAGTTCCAGTGAAGGGAAATCTTAACGCTACATCATACAATGACATTCTAGACGATTATGTGCTTCCATCTTTGAGGCAACAGTTTGGGGAAGGCCCTTTCCTGTTTCAGCATGACAATGCCCACGTGCAAAAAGCGAGGTCCATACAGAAATGGTTTGTCGACATTGGTGTGGAAGAACTTGACTGGACTGCACTGTCACGTACGTTAAGGAACGGGACGGACCAAGGTGCAGCGTGAACGGCGAACATGTTTATTAACTAATAAACACACGAAACAGTAACCAAAACAACAAACTTAACCGTGACGGTCCATAGGCTAACACACAAGCCTAAACATGAACATAACAAAATCCCACAACGCAGGCAGGAAAACTGGCTGCCTAAGTATGATCCCCAATGAGAGACAACGAGCGACAGCTGCCTCTGATTGGGAACCACACCCGGCCAAGCATAGACGGAGCCTTTTTGTGTTCTACTGAAACCAATACCAAACCAATTAGGTGGTTGTTCAACGAAATCAAGCTTCGGACGTAATTAATCACGTGCTTCTGAAAAAGCGATACAAGCATTGGCACACTGCTTCAAAATAAACTGCTTAGCGATTTCGACGCATGCCTTGGAGCTCCAGCATCAACAGTAACATAACTGCTTATAACTAAAGGTAGAAAGCAGTGGTGGGAAAAGTACCCACTTGCTCATACTTGAGTAAAAGTAAAGATACTTTAATATAAAATGACTCAAGTAAAAGTTAAAGTCAACCAGTAAAATACTACTTGAGTAAAAGGCTAAAAGTATTTGGTTTTGAATATACAGTGGGGTAAAAAAGTATTTAGTCAGCTACCAATTGTGCAAGTTCTCCCACTCAAAAAGATGAGAGAGGCCTGTAATTTTCATCATAGGTACACGTCAACTATGACAGACACACTGAGAAGAAAAAAAATCCGGAAAATCACATTGTAGGATTTTTAATGAATTTATTTGCAAATTATGGTGGAAAATAAGTATTTGGTCACCTACAAACAAGCAGGATTTCTGGATCTCACAGACCTGTAACTTATTCTTTAAGAGGCTCCTCTGTCCTCCACTCGTTACCTGTATTAATGGCACCTGTTTGAACTTGTTATCAGTATAAAAGACACCTGTCCACAACCTCAAACAGTCACACTCCAAACTCCACTATGGCCAAGACCAAAGAGCTGTCAAAGGACACCAGAAACAAAATTGTAGACCTGCACCAGGCTGGGAAGACTGAATCTGCAATAGGTAAGCAGCTTGGTTTGAAGAAATCAACTGTGGGAGCAATTATTAGGAAATGGAAGACATACAAGACCACTGATAATCTCCCTCGATCTGGGGCTCCACACAAGATCTCACCCCGTGGGGTCAAAATGATCACAAGGACAGTGAGCAAAAATCCCAGAACCACACGGGGGGACCTAGTGAATGACCTGCAGAGAGCTGGGACCAAAGTAACAAAGCCTACCATCAGTAACCCACTACGCCGCCAGGGACTCAAATCCTGCAGTGCCAGACGTGTCCCCCTGCTTAAGCCAGTACATGTCCAGGCCCATCTGAAGTTTGCTAGAGTGCATTTGGATGATCCAGAAGAGGATTGGGAGAATGTCATATGGTCAGATGAAACCAAAATATAACTTTTTGGTAAAAACTCAACTTAGTCGTGTTTGGAGGACAAAGAATGCTGAGTTGCATCCAAAGAACACCATACCTACTGTGAAGCATGGGGGTGGGAAACATCATGCTTTGGGGCTGTTTTTCTGCAAAGGGACCAGGACGACTGATCCGTGTAAAGGAAAGAATGAATGGGGCCATGTATCGTGAGATTTTGGTGAAAACCTCCTTCCATCAGCAAGGGCATTGAAGATGAAACGTGGCTGGGTCTTTCAGCATGACAATGATCCCAAACACACCACCCGGGCAACGAAGGAGTGGCTTCGTAAGAAGCATTTCAAGGTCCTGGAGTGGCCTAGCCAGTCTCCAGATCTCAACCCCATAGAACATCTTTGGAGGGAGTTGAAAGTCTGTGTTGCCCAGCGACAGCCCCAAAACATCACTGCTCTAGAGGAGATCTGCATGGAGGAATGGGCCAAAATACCAGCAACAGTGTGTGAAAACCTTGTGAAGACTTACAGAAAACGTTTGACCTGTGTCATTGCCAACAAAGGGTATATAACAAAGTTTTGAGAAACTTTTGTTATTGACCAAATACTTATTTTCCACCATAATTTGCAAATAAATTCATAAAAAATCCTACAATGTGATTTTCTGGAAAAAATATTCTCATTTTGTCTGTCATAGTTGACGTGTACCTATGATGAAAATTACAGGCCTCTCTCATCTTTTTAAGTGGGAGAACTTGCACAATTGGTGGCTGACTAAATACTTTTTTTCCCCACTGTACGTAAGTATCAAAAGGTAATGTAATTGCTAAAATATACTTAAGTATCGAAAGTAAAAGTATAAATCATTTCAAATTCCTTATTAAGCAAACCAGACAGCACCATTTTGTTGTTTAAAAAATGTACTGATAGCCAGCGGCACACTCCAACACTTAGACATAATTTACGAATGAAGCATGTGTGTTAAGTGAGTCCGCCAGATCAAAAGCAGTAGGGATGACCAGGGATGTTCTCTTGATACAGTTGAAGTCGGAAGTTTACATACACTTATGTTGGAGTCATTAAAACTTGTTTTTCAACCACTCCACAAATGTCTTGTTAACAAACTGTAGTTTTGGTAAGTCGGTTAGGACATCTACTTTGTGCATGACACAAGTAATTTTTCCAACAATTGCTTACAGACAGATTATTTCTCTTATAATTCACTGTATCACAATTCCAGTGGGTCAGAAGTTTACATACACTAAGTTGACTGTGCCTTTAAACAGCTTTGAAAATTCCAGAAAATGATGTCATGGCTTTAGAAGCTTCTGATAGGTTAATTGACATAATTTGAGTCAATTGGAGGTGTACCTGTGGATGTATTTCAAGGCCTACCTTCAAACTCAGTGCCTCTTTGCTTGACATCATGGTAAAATCCAAATAAATCAGCCAAGACCTCAGAAAATAAATTGTAGACCTCCACAAGTCTGGTTAATCCTTGGGAGCAATTTCCAAATGCCTGAAGGTACCACGTTCATCTGTACAGACAATAGTACGCAAGTATAAACACCATGGGAACACGCAGCCGAAATACCGCTCAGGGATGGGCCAAAATTCACCCAACTTATTGTGGGAAGCTTGTGGAAGGCTACACGACACGTTTGACTCAAGGTAAACAATTTAAAGGCAATGCTACCAAATACTAATTGAGTGTATGTACACTTCTGACCCACTGGGAATGTGATGAAAGAAATAAAAGCTGAAATAAATCCTTCTCACTACAATTATTCTGACATTTCACATTCTTAAAATAAAGTGGTGATCCTAACTGACCTAAAACAGAGAATTCTTACTAGGATTAAATGTCAGGAATTGTGAAAAACTGAGTTTAAATGTATTTGGCTAAGGTGTATGTAAACTTCCGACTTCAACTGTAAGTGTGTGAATTTGACTATTTTCCTGTCCTGCTAAGCATTCAAAATGTAACGAGAACTTTTGGGTATCAGGAAAAATTTATGGAGTAAAAAGTACACTATTTTCTTTAGGAATGCAGTGAAGTAAAAGTAATCAAACATTTAAATAGTAAAGATATCACAAGAAACTACGTAAGTACCACTTTAAAGTATTTTTACTTAAGTACCTTACACCACTGGTAAAAAGGATGACCTTTAAGTCATTGCATCGCAGTGCTGAGGCACCACTACAGCCTCGGGTTCAATCAGTGGCCGGGAGTCTCATGGTGCAGCACACAATTGGCCCAGCGTCGTTCGGGTTAGGAAGGGTTTGGCCGGGGGGATTTCCTTGGCTCATTGTGCTCTCAGAAACTCCTTGTGGCGGGCTGGGCGCCTGCAAGCTGACTTCGGTTGTTAGTTGGACGGTGTTTCCTCTGACACATTGGTGTGGCTGGATTCCGGGTTAAACAAGCAGTGTGTTAAGAAGCAGCGCGGCTTGGCAGGTCATGTTTTTCGGAGGACGCATGACTCTTGACCTTCGCCTCTCCCGAGTCCATTGGGGAGTTGCAGCGATGAGACAAGATCGTAACTACCAATTGGATATAACAAAATTGAGGAGAAAAAGGGGGTAGTAAAAAAAAGAGGGAAAAAAAGATGACCTAACAGGGTACCACTACAGTGACAAGTGTCACATTAAGGTAATGTGTAGTTCCTATTGGAATCCAGCCAGTGTGTGGTTGTCCATCCTGTATTCAGAATGACTGCCAGGGTTGGGACTACGTTATGAGACTACCTAAAGCATCTCAACTGGAATAACCATTTCAGTAATGTGTGTAATGGATTAGTTTAGAAAATGTTTGTAATTTATATTTCAGTAGCATAAGATTTATTCATTACTCAATCAGTCAATGTACATGCACAAACAAAGATATTGAAACAAACCATTCTACAAACAAACCTGCAATAGAGCATGCTGGAAAATATGATAAGGATGGGTTTTGGTTCATATTGATGCATATGAGTTTCATTAGGGTTAAAACTAGGCCCTCGAAATGAGGCCTTATGAAATACAAGTACCTACAGTATTTTGAAAAAAAAAAAAGATAACATATTCACTTAGGATCTCACTTGGTGAAGTCTATTGGATCGAAAATGGAAAAATGCAACAACCATGTCTCTGTCACTAACAAATACAGTCATGGGTGGTAAACTCTATAATTTACTCGAAAGGCAAGGCACTCTGGGAAATATTTGAATAAGGATTTACAGTAAGCAGTGTGTTAATTGAATACTGTTCCAGTTACTTTTTGGGTTCACAGACTGAACACTGTCACTGTTAATTTGTTCTGTTTTTTTAACAATGGGGAATTTTCTGTGAAACAATAATTTTACTATTGTAATGATCACAAAGTTACTACACATGCATAGGAACTTGATGTCAAGTGTTACTATATTACCTTATGTCACGCTCATTATGTAAATATATGTGTTAGTCATTTTGAAGCTGCAAAGTGGTCTACTCTACTGTTGAGGTGATTCCATGTCCCTCATGTATTTAAATTCTAGCAAAAGGCTAGCATGTGCTTATGGTCATATATTTAGACTATTACAACTAACTGTTGTAGTTTTTGGTTATTCATCAAATATTTGGCAGCCATCAAATAAATATTTTCAAATAAATATATTTTTGTTTAAAAAAAAGTGCATATTAATCAAATACCTTGAAATATGATTTGGTTTTCTGAGACCTGTATTTGAATATCAAATAAAATAGTTGCCTTTTAGTTGAAACTCTATATAAACTATATTTGACTACCTCGATGTAACGAATGTCAGTGTAATGCGGTGGATCGAAGTCAGGCGCAGGACACAGAACTCGAAGAAACATACTTTACTGAAAATGAGTAAAGAAAACAACACCGAAATACCTCCACACAGGAACGAACTAACCCGCTCACCAACGACACACGAAACGAAAAACAACCACGCACATAACACATTGGGAGCCACTGGGTTAAATAGGGAAGGCGTGATTACAATAATGGGCAACAGGTGTGTGACATTAGACAACAGGTGCAACATAGAAACATAGAACATAGATCGGCAGTAGCTAGTATTCCGGTGACGACGAATGCCGCAGCCTGCCCGAGCAAGGAGGAGGGGCAGCCTCGGCAGAATCCGTGACACTCGAGAACTTAAAAAGTTGGTATTTTCAAATAAACTAAAAAAATACAACTATTTTCTACCCAGGTCTATTGTGAGGTTACTAAACATAACCTAAAAGGACAAAAGCTAGATTGGGAATTTCATTGACCCATTGTAGTATTGCTATGATATCATGTTTATGATGATAAAGTGAAGGGTTGGCACAGGGATTGATTTTGGGAATGGAGCTTTCAAAATCTAGTGTGCTGATCTTGATTTCATAAAATATTAACTGTCAGCGTGTTGGATGTAAACTCCTACATCTGACACCTCTGTATCCTCACTCAGGGCATCATCCCATCACCTCTCCTCTCCTCTGTCTCTCCTAACCCTGCTGTCAACATGGAGATGATCCCTCTCCTGCTCATACTCTGTGCCGGTAAAGACACACTCAACCTATCTAACCACATCAACCTCAACATACAATACCTATGGATAACATCAGCAACCATAAAAAATCAAATCAAATTGTATTTGCCACATGCGCCGAATACAACAACCTTACAGTGAAATGCTTACTTACAATGCAGTTTTAAGAAAGAATACCAAAAAAAAAAAAATTATGCAATATAAAAAACTACTAAATAAAAGTTACAAATATTTAAAGAGCAGCAGTAAAAATAACAATAGCAAGGCTATATACAGTTGAAGTCGGAAGTTTACATACACCTTAGCCAAATACATTTAAAATCAGTTTTTCACAATTCCTGACATTTAATCCTAGTAAAAATTCCCTGTTTTAGGTCAGTTAGGATAACCACTTTATTTTAAGATTGTGAAATGTGAGAATAATAGTAGAGAGAATTATTTATTTCAGCTTTTATTTCTTTCATCACATTCCCAGTGGATCAGAAGTGTACATACACTCATTAGTATTTGGTATCATTGCCTTTAAATTGTTTAACTTGGGTCAAACGTTTCGGGTAGCCTTCCACAAGCTTCCCAGAATAAATTGGGTGAATTTTGGCCCATTCCTGACAGAGCTGGTGTAACTGAGTCAGGTTTGTAGGCCTCCTTGCTCGCACATGCTTTTTCAGTTCTGCCCACAAATGTTCTATAGGATTGAGGTCAGGGCTTTGTGATGGCCACTTCAATACCTTGACTTTGTTGTCCTTCATCCATTTTGCCACAACTTTGGAAGTATGCTTGGGGTCATTGTCCATTTGGAAGAACCATTTGCGACCAATCTTTAACTTCCTGACTGATGTCTTGAGATGTTACTTCAATATATCCACATAATTTTCACGGTTGGGATGGTGTTCTTCGGCTTGCAAGGGACCCACTTTTTCCTCCAAACATAACGATGGTCATTATGGCCAAACAGTTCTATTTTTGTTTCATCAGACCAGAGGACATTTCTCCAAAAAGTACGATCTTTGTCCCAATGTGCAGTTGCAAACCATAGTCTGGCTTTTTTTTATGGCGGTTTTGGAGCAGTGACTTCTTCCTTGCTGAGCGGCCTTTCAGGTTATGTCGATATAGGACTTGTTTTACTGTGGATATAGATACTTTTGTACCTGTTTCCTCCAGCATCTTCACAAGGTCCTTTGCTGTTGTTCTGGGATTGATTTGCACTTTTCACACCAAAGTACGTTAATCTCTAGGAGACAGAACGCGTCTCCTTCTTGAGCGGTATGACGGCTGCGTGGTCCCACTTGCGTACTATTGTTTGTACAGATGAACGTGGTACCTTCAGGCATTTGGAAATTGCTCCCAAGGATTAACCAGACTTGTGGAGGTCTACAATTTCTTTTCTGAGGTCTTGCCTGATTTATTTTGATTTTCCCATGATGTCAAGCAAAGAACCGCTGAGTTTGAAGGTAGGCCTTGAAATACATCCACAGGTACACCTCCAGTTGACTCAAATGATGTCAATTAACCTATCAGAAGCTTCTAAAGCCATGACATCATTTTCTGGAATTTTGATTAGCTGTTCAGGAGTCTTATGGCTTGGTGGTAGAAGCTGTTTAGAAGCCTCTTGGACCTAGACTTGGCGCTCCGGTACCGCTTGCCAAGCAGTAGCAGAGAGAACAGTCTATGACTATGGTGGCTGGAGTCTTTGACAATTTTATTGTAGGATTTTTAATGAATTTATTTGCAAATTGTTATTTGTCATAATCCTATTCTTTTTGTTTTCGAGACTTAATTAGTCTCGAAGGGGGGAAATATGTAGTGTCTAAACAGTTTAGGACTTTGCTGACGTTTGCAAATGATGTGTTAGAGGAAGTTGACTCAGCTTGCGGAAGCATCTGGAAAGCATTACTATAGGGGCTCCCTAAAACAGAGGAAGTCTGTTATGTGGCATCCTGGGATTGGTCTATTCAAACCACCCATATCGTGTTACAGATTATAAATACCATGGTTGAAACAAAGGACGGGGAGGTTAGAGAACATATTAGAGATTGGGTCGGTTGTTCTCCGGATTTTCTGCAGAAATCTGTAAATTGACGCTGACAGTGAAGATGTAATAAACTATTATAATCAAGGACAGTGTCAGCGGATTTCTTGTCATCACAGCATCTCAGCATCGTTATCTCGACACTACAATACACAGGTAAGCAGTACCTTTTACACTGTCCACACATTTTCAATATCAGCAGTTTTGCATAGGGCTGACAATGTCAAATAAATACACCTAAAAGTTACTAATTTCATTTCATTTGTCATCTAAAAACAGATTTTTCGAAGAATCAACCTTTGTATCCTATCAATAACTGTTAAATGTATTTTAGTAACACTTCACATCTGAGTCATTGACCTTGACTTGGAAGAGAGACTGCTGCGTATTGAGTATGAAGAGGACCAGAGGGTTGTGGAGCAGAACCTGAGGTGGGCTGGTGTCCCTGGTCCTGTGTGGGTGGGTCTGAGACAGAGACGTCTCTTTGAGTTTTGGGTCTGGACCAATGGGCTGCCAGTAGGGTGGATCAACTGGGAGGGAGACAGTGAGCCTGAACAGCCTCTGTCCGACCACTGTGGTGCCATGGCAATGAAGAAGGGAGATTGTAAGTGGAGCGATCAGGACTGTCTGTCCTGGCGCTACTTTATCTGTGAGGGGTAGAGTGGAAATAGCAGCTTCCTTGAGTGTATTGTTATGGAGCACCAGGGTATAGATTCAAAGACTGTGAACACGTTTCCTGTTGCTTCACATCTAATGCATATTTACAGCATATGCATCTTCATATTGAGTTCCAAATAGTTTATGCTATTTTATAGTAATAAAATGTTTACTGCATATTCAAATGTGTTTTGCATTGTTTTAGGACACTACTGTAGTGTTCTATGTTTAATATCCTGTCATTAAATTCAAACATTGATTTCTCGAGTCAAGTTTCTTTCCTGGACTTCTGTGTTAAAATATTATAACTTAACTCAACATCATAAAAACAATAAGCTAATCAATAGGGCAAGAGGTATGTGACTTTAATCAAGATATCTAGCCCTACACAGCACTGCAACACTGCAGCTCCCAGGCAAGAATATATATTATCATAAATAACAGTATAACTAAGTTGCTAAATGTATTATAGATTACATTACTGATGCCCGTTTTCTAGACAGCACTGCAATGAGACAGCAATAAAGAAAAGAGAAAAGTAGTGATCCTGGCCGAGGGAATATCTCTGGTCCGGGATTAGGAAGTCCTGCCTTTAAATCAGAGACCAGAGTCAGCATCCACATTATTGACCAGCCCAATGAAAAGAGCTGAGGCTGGGGAAACAACACAGGAGGAAATGAAGAGAGGGAAAGACAGGGGGAAGAGAGAAGGAAAGGGAGAGAGGGGAGTGATAGAGAGAGAAAAAGCGAGAGAGAATGAGAGAAAGACAGTGGGAGAAAAAGAAAGAGAAGACTTCAGGCTGACGTAAAAATCTCTGACGGAGGAGAATACAGAGGCATCCGTCACCTGGTGAACAAACTGGGAGTGAAGCTTTGATCTGTCATGCCTCCACTGACAAGAGTCCTTCTGGCTATAGCTCATCCCAGAGAAACACTCTCCTCTCCTACACCGTCCACTTCCATAGATGTATATCAAATGGCACCCTATTACCTATACAGTGTACTTCTTTTGACCAGGGTCCATCGGTTGAAACCATAGGGCTCTGGTCAAAAGTAGTGCACTATATAGGGAATACACTTTAAAAAATGTGGTGCTAAAAACAACCCAATTTGTGTTGTTTGGTAACCCAGCGCTGGTTAAATAGTGGACAGAACACATGTTGGGTTATTTTGACCCAGCCAGTTGGGTTGCGTGAATATCCCAACATGTTGGGTTGTTGAGATTACCCAAACATGGGCTAATTTAATCATTAGTTGGGTATTTTTTATTCTCATGCTGGGTTGACCTAGAAGCTGGGTCTTTTTTTAAATGTAATCCTTAGGTTATTTTCAGGAGATGTGGCTTATTGGGGGCGTGGCTTTCTAGATCTTATTGGCCACCCATGAGAGTAAATGTCATCCCTGTTCATCATGTGAAGTTCACATACATTCCATATGTAATTATTTTGTTTCTTTGCACATACTTCTATATTAGATTATTTATAACATATAAAGTATACCACCTTATTGTATCCAACAATTGGATTTACATAGGCTTTTAGTGAACTCATAAACTTCAGTAAGCATCTTTGAAACTACAAAAATGTCAACGCTCAACCTTAATGTGTGAAAACTATGCAGAACAGATGACAGGAATGATATTTACTTTCATGGGTGGCTAAAAATAATTATCTGAAATGCCACGCCCCTACTAAACTAAGCCAGCACCAATAACCCAGCATCAATAACCCAGAAGTTTTTAAAGAAAACAACCCAACTATTTGACCCAATGCCTGCAACCCAGCAGTTGGGTCAACCAAACAACCCAGCATTTTTTAGAGTGTAGGGTGCCAGGCAGACTAAGTTTCTAGGCCTCCTACAGCTCATCCCATAGAAACTCTCTCCTCTCCAGTGTCTACATCCATCTCTCAGCACCACAGAGACAGTACTGAACATATACCATTACCACAGCACAAAGACTACTAAGCTAATATTACCACTATACACGGCAGAAGCAGCAGTCCATCTCAGCACCACCCACTCCCACACTTTATCACCATACAATGCTGACTACCCACAACGGGATGAACTGAACCACAAATCCTCACAGTACCTCGTAGAGTGCAAGACATTTATCAGGAGAAGTTATGTTTTATGTGAAACCACAAATTTACAGACCCCAAAATGTTGGTGTCGTTGGAGAAATGGCACAGTATGTCAGCCCAAGTTCTGTGGAACTTCAGTGTCATTAGGTGTTATATTCTCCCAGACCCATATGAAAATCAACCAAAGGAAAAATAATACTTCCATGTTGTGTTTGTTTTTTCAATAAGAGCACCCACAAATAAGCACATGTTATATCAATTGATTTTCTCCTACTGTACTACAGCTCTCTAACTTTTAAATCATTATCTAGATACTTGAAGAATAATCATTTTGTCAAGCCAAATAACTTTGGAACTACAGTTAACATAGTTAGACTTCTTCTTCTACTGTATAAAGACAGCAGCAGCTCTATCCATGTGTAAATTACATTAGTGTCTGTGTACGGGGTTAGTACCCTCCTTCAGGCCCACAGTCAAACCGTTTTTCCCACTCCAGCTCTGCTGCCAACAGGCTACAGGAGTCCAGTGTTAAGGTCAGCCATTCGCACATCCAAATACACACACACACACACATATACACCCACCCACACCAACACACTCGCACTCACACACTCTCTCTCTATGTGTCTCTCTCTCACACTCTCTCTTGCCCCTGGGTACCATCTTCGTGCCTTATTGCTGTACCCTGTCATCTGTGGAGAGAGGCAAAAGAGTGGAGAGTGGGGTCACTGCCCACATGATCTTTTTCTGGCCTGATTAACTAACACAGCCACTGCTTTTATACAAGACAACATGACAGCTATATAAGAGCCTGCTCCATAAAACAAATGTACTGATAGTAATAGAAGGGGGAGGACAGATTTGTAGCTGTGCAGTCATACCAAATTAATCAAATGCTCTTTTCTAAGAAAGGAATCAAGTCATTGTGCAGCAGTGGGGTTGGTGGGGCGAGTAGCGTCATGATGTGTTTTGATCTATATTTTTCTGAATGTTTGTGTATTTAGCGTAAGAGGAGGTATGGTGTGTGGTTATTGCAGAAGGTTATTACACTCTTTAAAATGCTGGATTAAAAAGCAACCCAGCGCTGGGTAAATAGTGGACAGAACACATGTTGGGTTATTTTTTACCCAGCAGTTCAATCACAGTTCGGTTATTGTGCTATGACCAGATGGTCACCATTTCTGTTACATGTATTTGAAATACGTGTTTTAATTACTTCTGAGTATTTTGTATTTTGTATTACACTGGGCTGAACTACACTCCAATGTATTTTGTATAAGGTACTTTCAAAAGCTGTAATTTTTATTTATATACAACTTTCACCCTGCATTGGTATTAAAAGTCTGATGGCACTACGGTGTGATAACAGCATCTGCTAAATTAACTAAATGTACTGTATACAGTGCCTTCGGAAAGTATTCAGACCCCTTGACATTTTCCACATTTTGCTACATTACAGCCTTATTCCAAAATGGATTTAAAAAATAAAAGTCCTCAGAAAACTACACACAATACCACATTATGACAAAGTGAAAACAGATTTTTAGCAATTGGATTAAAAATTAAAAACAGAAATACCTTATTTACATACTGTAAGTATTCAGACCTTTTGCTATGAGACTCGAAATTGAGCTCAGGTACATCCTGTTTCCATTGAACTTCCTTGAGATGTTTCTACAACTTGATTGGAGTCCACCTGTGGTAAATTCAATTGATTGGACATGATTTGGAAAGGCACACACCTATCTATATAATGTCCCACAGTTGGCAGTGTATGTCAGAGCAAGAACCAAGCCATGAGGTCGAAGGAATTGTCTGTAGAGCTCAGAGACAGGATTGTGTTGAGGCACAGATCTGGGGTAGGGTACCAAAAAAATGTCTGCAGCATTGAAGGTCCCCAAGAACACAGTGGCCTCCATCATTCTTAAATGGAAGAATATTGGAACCACCAAGGCTCTTCCTAGAGCTGGCTGCCTGGCCAAACTGAGCAATCAGGGAGAAGGTCCTTGGTCAGGAGGCAATGCTCCCCATCCAACCTGACAGAGCTTGAGAGGATCTGCAGAGAAGAATGGGAGAAACTCCCCAAATACAGGTGTGCCAAGCTTGCAGCGTCATACCCAAGAAGACTTGATGCTGTATTCGCTGCCAAAGGTGCTTCAACAAAGTACTGAGTAAAGGGTCTGAATACTTATGAAAATGTGATATTTCCGTTTTTTTATTTGTAAGAAATGTGCAAAAGTTTCTAAAAACCTATTTTTGCTTTGTCATTATGCGGTTTGTGTGTGTAGATTGATGAGTAAATCATATTTTTGGGATCAATTTTAGAATAAGGCTGTAACGTAACAAAATGTGGAAAAGGTGAAGGGGTCTGAATAATTTCCGAAGGCACTGTGTTTAAAAATGAACAATTGCAAAGTGTGCTGAGTACTACTATATTGAGCTCCGCCATGAAACAAATACCCAGTGTGCTTCGCAGTTGTTCATTTTCACATATACCTTTACATTTTGGTCATTTAAAATATGCTGTTATCAAGAGTGACAGTGCATTCAACTAAGGTAGATAAAGAACAAGATATCACAGTCATACTGTAGAAAGTAAGCCGTTTCTGTAACCGTTACTGAGAATGCTGTTCGGCAGGCTACTTGCAAACTTATTTTTTGTATTTAAAAATACAATACTTTACAAAAGTATCATATTTTATTTTGATACATTGGTGTTTGGGATAATTTGTATTTGTAATTAATGCACATCCCTGGCTATGATCCACCGGGTCAGATCAGAAGGAGGTGTGGCTTAGTAGAGGTGTGGCTTTCAGATAGTTATTTTTGGCCACCGGTGAGAGTAAATGTCTTTCAGGCTCATCTGCTCTGTTGTATTGTCAACACATATTACAAATGAGCACTGACACTTCTATAGCCTTAATGTTGGAATAGGTACCACAGTGTAATAATAGTTGAATAATAATGCTATAATTGTTTTATCCAAGTATGTAATGTGAAAAAATATTGAAGGCACATTTAAATTTACAGTGTACACACTTAACATGATGAACAGGAATTACATTTACTCTCACGGGTGGCCAAAAATAACTAAAGCATTCCAGGTGAAGCTGGTTGAGAGAATGCCAAGCGTGTGCAAAGCTGTCATCAATGGAAAGGGTTGCTATTTTGAAGAATCTCAAATATAAAATATATTTTTATTTGTTTAACACTTTTTGGTTACTACATGATTCCGTATGTGTTATTTCATTGTTTTGATGTCTTCACTATTATTCTACAATGTAGAAAATAGTAAAAATAAAGAAAAACCCTTGAATGAGTAGGTGTCCTAAAACTTTTTGACCGGTAGTGTATATCAATGTATTTAAAAATACATTTGTAAGTAGTCAGCTTAACAGCAACAATATTCTCAGTAATCATTAAATAAATATTTTACTTGCTATGACTGTGATATGTTGTTGTTTATCTACCTTAGTTGAATGCACTGTCACTCTGGATAAGAGCGTCTGCTAAATGACCAAATGTAAATGTAAATGTGAAAATGAACAACTGCAAAGCACATTGGGTATTGTCATTGGCCATATTTTGGGGTGGAGATCATTAGCGTAATACTCAGCATTGTTAATTTTTACAAATACTTTTATATTTAGTTAATTTAGTAGACACTCTTTTCACACCATACTGCCATCAGACTTTTGATACAAAGTAGGGTGAAAGGGAGCCACAAAATTGTGAACCGCTATAAAGAAATGGTATAGAAAAGTATTTCGTATTTTTTAAATACAAATTACACTTTTTAAAATAATTTTGTAACAACATACATTTGAGTGTGGTTCAGCCCAGTGTAATACAACATACAAAATACTCAGACGTAATTAAAATATGTATACCCATCTCTGACCGTAGCGCAATAACTCCAGCATCAACAACCCAACCTGGCTCTGGAAATGGGTTGTTATGTGACCTAACCTCTGGGTCAAAATAACCCAACGTGTTCTGTCCAATATTTACCCAAATTGAGTTGGGTTTTTAACCCAGCATTTATTTTTGGGTGTACACATCAAAACTACACTGAACATTGAGTAAAAACATCAACTTTATGACATGGTTGTTACTCACAGATCATTGGCTAGATTTTTATTTTACCTTTATTTAACTAGGCAAGCCAGTTAAGAACAAATTCTTATTTACAATGACGACCTACACCGGCCAAACCCAGACGACACTGGGCCAACTGTGCAGCGCCCTATGGAACTCCCAATCACGGCCGGTTGTGATACAGCCTGGACTCAAACCAGGGGTCTGTAGTGACGCCTAAAGCACTGAGATGCAGTGCCTTAGACCGCTGCGCCACTCAGGAGATGGAATCATTTGATCCGGTCTGCTTTATTGCACATTGTTCAACATTAAATCCTGATCTAGTTATTAACAACTAAATGAGTTCAACGTTGTGATTACCTTGATCTTTTGGGTGTGGGTGTGCTGATGGGCATGTGTGTGTTTGAGTGTTCCACCTGTCAGTGCTCACTGACTGTTCTCTTTCGACCTCTATTTAATTGGACCTGTCCCTCAGCCTCCTCTCAATGTCCCCTCTAGGGTGGTCACTCACCTCTCAGCCACATGGCACTCTGCCCCCCGAACCCCCTCCCTGTCATAGGCCTCTGGCCCAGACCCAGACCTCCCACTGCCCCCAGAGCTCTATAGAGCTCTCCCATCTCAGTCGCTGCCATGACAGAACAGAGCCAGAAGGGACGTTTAAAACAACTGCCAGAGTCCACAGAAAGGACAGCCATGCACTCCTGTCACAGACTCAGAAATACACATACATATTCACACAAACATGCACATACACAGTGATTGAGAGTTAGAATGAGTGTGTGTGTGAGAGAGAGAGAACTGCCATCAGAGCCAAGCTTGCTTCTGCCTAGCATGCTTCTGAAGCGCTACAGATTGCGCACTGGAACATGTAAAGATAATTTCTGATTGAGCCAACATATGCAGTGTAGGGCTGTGCGGTATACCGTATTTTATGGTATACTGATATTGATGCACGGACCGGTTTGGGTTTTTACTTTACCTTCTATAACGGTATTTGAATGTTTGGTTTGTTAAATGTGATACGCAGTGTGTAACGTCCATTTTATAGTTTACTTTGCTACTTGAGTCATCTCTCTCCGCTCTCTCTCTCCATGCCGCTTTCCACACAGAAGTAGCCCTGCCCCTGTCACTCGAAGAGCGCATTTGTTGTTCCTCGACCAAGAGACACTTCAGTCTGCATGGTCAATGTAGCACATGCAACAATGGTGATGCCAACAATGCTGTTTTCACTTTGCTTCTTAATATAAATCCACTAGCATTCTATTATTACACTATTAGTTTGTGTTTCTTACATCTGCAAACAGCTAGTTTGTATTTTCTTAGCAAGTTGGGCCTCAATCTTGTTAGCCGCTAATGCTTATCGCTAGTTAGCTGGCTAGCTAGTTAATAAATGTACTGAGTCAGAGCAAATGTAATTAGCTATATTGCCTGCTAATACCAGTGATGGTGTAGACCTAAATCAGCATGTTGTTTGAGCAACAGTATCTTCTCAATCAAAGAGGAATAGGCAAAACATGAATATGTTAGCTACACGAGGTAGCTAAGAGAAAACATTAAATGTAGCCAAAGATTATAGGGTCCCCTAGGAAATAGTTAACTACACTTTGGTTAATACGCTGTCACAATAACTCCTCTCTGGCATTTTCATTCATTGTAATGTCAAACCCCACTGTATTCAAAGTGCCCACTATTATATTCTAACTATAGAATTAGAATAATCGTTCCATTTCCATGATTCTAACAGTTCACCCAAGTGTTTTGCTCTAAATCACAAGTCAAATCGCAATTGCAACATTTGGTTAAAAATAAGACTTAGATTGCTTGCCCATATCATGAAGCAGTACATGGCAGTGTGGAAATAATCTCAAATGAGTGCAGGAAATTGATGAAATTGATGAAAATGCTGAAAATTAGTTGAATTGAACAGTATTAAAACAATCCGAATGGCAAAAGACCCATTGAAATCACTTAGAATGTATGTGTTGCCACCCTAGTGTCACGCTCTACTCATAAAGCAATTCAAAAACGTCAAATACCATCATACCGTCCAATTTTTTTAAACTACCATGATACAATATTTTGGCCATATCGCCCAGCCCTAATGCAGCGTTTATTGTGAATGCAGTCTCCTCTAACGCAGGAACATTGCCTTTACATTTCAATCACACTGTAATGCTGAACTTCTATGTTACGGATTTAAAAGAGCCCCTAGCTTCTGTCAAAATGTCAACAAGTTTGGAGGAAAATAATAACAGGTAAGTTGTTTACATCATATCTCCAAGTATATTGACACCACTGACAGCACTTGGTCAGTCAACATCCCTACACACTGGCTACATGCATTTCTATTCAATCACATATTCTTTCCACTGTATTCACATGTCGTTGAGGGGAAAATACCTTATGCTATCAACCT
Organism: Coregonus clupeaformis; assembly: GCF_020615455.1. Lineage (NCBI taxonomy): Eukaryota > Metazoa > Chordata > Actinopteri > Salmoniformes > Salmonidae > Coregonus > Coregonus clupeaformis. Next base: position 39,847 of record NW_025536869.1, read on the forward strand.
AATCTGCCAAGTAACTCACCAAGGTGGAAAGAGAGAGGTTGTTCTGTGCAGAGAAGGCAGAGATAACTAAAAGCAGGATGTTCAATAATAATGGTCTCAGCAGAGAGTAATCCCTGGGATGGGATGGTGTTTTGTGAGTCTACAGCAGTAGTGGAGAGGAAATAGGTAGGTAGAGGCCCTCCCACTGGCTGGTGTGTCTCTATTTAGTCAGAAAGAGGGCAAATACTAGCCTGGTCCCAGATCTGTTTGTGCTGACTTGCTAATTCCTTTGGAACATAGCAATTGCTAGCCTCACAAGCCACACTGATCTCACGAGCCTACATAAATATACGCTTTTCCGTGTAACGCATATTTATGTAAGCTCGCGAGATCAGCAGGCTTCAGCGAGGCTAAGGAATTGCTATAAAGGAATATTTCCTTTGAAGTTTACAGATCTTCACAGTTCTTGGATCAGCTTTTCTAAAATGTCTTTCACCTTTATTTAACCAGGTAAGCAAGTTGAGAACAAGTTCTCATTTACAACTGCGACCTGGCAGCTCTAACATCTCCAAATCCTAACCAATAGGGTGGAAAACACAAACAGTTCTTAGATCAACCTCATCATTCTACTGAGTTGGTGGTTTAAACACAGGATGAAAGTGAGACTGACCTGGGTTGACCTGTCTCCATGAGCACCATACTGTAGCTCTCTCGCCATGGCTCTGCTTTCTCTCTCTCTACTCTCTCTCACCTCCCAGCTGGATCATAATGAGAAGCCATTACCAGACTGATTACATTCAGACACAATGTGGTACTGTAGTTCACCAGAGGACAAAGGTCAGGTCTGATACCATTACACACACACACAAGCACAAGCGCACGCACACACACACACACATAAACACGTGCACATACACACATGCACACACACACACACACAGCTTCCTCTGGCACCCAGGGGAACGTTCTCAATCTAACCATTCTTGATGGACAGCAGCATTTCATTCTAAGAGGGTATTCAACTGGATAATAAAATGTACAGTAGGTCGTAAAAATAGATTCAAATAGATTCAGATAGATTCAGATAAATTCAGATGCATGATAACATTGTGTGGGTAATTAACTGAGTGCGGGACGTACAGTATGGTATGGCTATGTTCTAAGCCCTCAAGAGTTTTCCCTGGTTTATTTAATTATAGCCCTGACTGGAAATGGGTAAGGAGGGGATATGGTGAGCTGGAGGAGAGGAGAAAGAGATGGGAGGAGAGTTGGAGAAGTCGTGGCTACAAGCAGCTGGATAGGACGAGGTGACAGCAAAGAGCAACTTTAAACAGCTTCTTCCTCCATACAAGAAGATATTCAGCGTATGTGGAACCATGCAGGAATCAAACCCACAACTGTGGTGTTGCAAGTAGTAAAGTACCATGCTCCAACCTACTAATCCAATCAAATCACCCCTATAGAGTGTACAGTAGCAAGGATGTTTGATAAAAGATAGGGCCACACAAAGGCAGGATGTGGAGTCAGAAGTTAAGGGATTGTGTACATTAGGTTCTATATGATCCCTTAAAAGCCAGTATGAATACTTCTATACCATACTGTACCATGACAACATCCATGGGGTAAAACAGAGTTCAGACTGGTGTTGGTTAACCCTGTGTCACCATCCAGTTTCATGTGAGGTACATCTCCAACACACCAGAAAGAGATGGATGAAGAAGAAGGAGAAGTAGGAACAGAGAAAAAGAGAGAGAGAGAGAGAGAGAGAGAGAGAGAGAGAGAGAGAGAGGGCGTGAGGGATGGAGTGACAGAGGCAGAGAAACAGAAAGAGAGAGATCATCACAAACTGAAGAAGACTACAGTGACAGAGTGACAGAGATAGCGAGATGAGCAGTCAGTCAGGCCTGTCAAACAATTAACGTCATGAGGAGAGAGAAAGTAGTGTACTAGTTGATATAGGGTGCCATTTGGGACAACCTAAGGTTCTACTATAATTGCTTATCTGTCACTACTGACCATCATCTCCCCTGAGGAACCAGATAGTTAGCAAATCTAATTAGTATTCTCATCCAGACCCTCTCAACCTTTTTACTATGTGTTTTTGGTTAATTGCTGATTTCACTATATCTGCCTGAGTAATGGCATTTCTAGACAAGTCCTAGGGAAGCTGGGTAATTTACATTGTAAATGGTCTGCCGGGGGTCGGGGAGGTGGGAAGGGTCACAGTGGCAGAGTTGACACAGAGGGTGTGGTGTATGTGTGTGTGTATGTGAGTCTGTGTGTGTGCATGTGTATTCAAGCATACATGCTTCTGTGCGTGCATACGTGCATGTGTATGTCATAAAAGGTGACATCACCGTAACCCTCCAACCCCCCACTCCCCTACCTCTCTAGTCTCAGACCTCCCTACCAGCTCAGCAGAGTCCCCAGCGGAGTTAGGGTCTCTTCATTACCACTCCACAGGCTAGCATCACCACTGAGACCTTCCACCAGGCCCTTAGTGTGACCTTAATTACACTGGAACTCCACACACACACACAAACATGCCGACACAACAGACAACCGAGCAGGAAGTGACCAAACCCTTGAAAAGGGTTGAATACAGTTTGACACTTCTCATCAACATCCCTGTTGTTTGTTAATAATATAGACAATTATTTACACGTACATGTTATTATGTTATTGCCGTCTAACGCCTACTGTAGCACATGCAGTTTGTCAGCTGAGTTTGTCATCGTCCCCATAGCCAAACTGAATTCTAGACATATTTAGAGGGTATTCAGCGTGTTAGAGTGTTTTCTGTTATGCTGCTACTCCTCAGCCTCACCATGCCTTACACGCCCACACACACACACATACTACATTGATATTGAATACTGCATTGTTGGGGTTAGAGCTTGCAAGGCATTTCACTGTACTTGAGCATGTGACATTAAAACTTGAAACTTGAAACACAGACACGCACATGCGCACACACACACAGAGAAAAGTTATTTTCACGGCTCCCCTAGCTATGATGAGTAAGCCAGAGAAATCTTCCCCACGACCAGCTACCATAGTCCCTAGAGGCAATGGGATCTTTCAATAGGCAGCTAGCTCATCATGTGAATAGCCTACTGAGATTAGTTTAAATGGGGGGTAAATATGGGGGGTTCATATAATGGCAAATTGTATCACTGTCTCTATACCATGACGGCTATACTAAATGTATCTATTTACTGTATATCTATATATTATATATGTCTATTACATATTCTATCTATCTACCATATATCTATACTTTATCTGGAGTAGACGGTGGAAATGTCCATACAGTGCTGTAGATGGGGATATTATAATACTCTATATGTACATGTGTGCTGATAAGATAGGGTGAATAGTAGCCAAACAGATTGGACATACATGTTCCGTTTACTGTATATGGACACAAGCAATGCAGTGAGAGCCATTATTGGTGATAAGCTGGATGAAAAATACTTTTAGTCACTTTAGAATGGAGGTACTGCTGACCGAGATGACCGAAGGCAACGAAGAGGAAGGAAAACGGGACTCCAATCTAAATCTAGAAAGACAAGCTACACGATCTCCTCTTCCTAGTATCCAATCTAGACTGGAAAGACAAGCTACACGATCTCCTCCTAGTATCCAAACTAGACTGGAAAGACAAGCTACACGATCTCCTCCTAGTATCCAATCTAGACTGGAAAGACAAGCTACACGATCTCCTCTTCCTAGTATCCAATCTAGACTGGAAAGACAAGCTACACGGTCTCCTCTTCCTAGTATCCAATCTAGACTGGAAAGACAAGCTACACGGTCTCCTCTTCCTAGTATCCAATCGAGACTGGAAAGACAAGCTACACGGTCTCCTCTTCCTAGTATCCAATCTAGACTGGAAAGACAAGTTACACGGTCTCCTCTTCCTAGTATCCAATCTAGAGTGGAAAGACAAGCTACACAGTCTCCTCTTCCTAGTATCCAATCTAGACTGGAAAGACAAACTACACGATCTCCTCTTCCTAGTATCCAATCTATACTGGAAAGACAAGTTACACGGTCTCCTCTTCCTAGTATCCAATCTAGACTGGAAAGACAAGCTACAAGGTCTCCTCTTCCTAGTATCCAATCTAGACTGGAAAGACAAGCTACACGGTCTCCTCTTCCTAGTATCCAATCTAGACTGGAAAGACAAGCTACACGGTCTCCTCTTCCTATTATCCAATCTAGACTGGAAAGACAAGCTACATGGTCTCCTCTTCCTAGTATCCAGATGGCTAATGTCCAATCTCTGGAAAATAAACTTTGTGAACTCAGATCAAGGCTTCAGTCAGAGGGACATCAGGGAATACTGTGTCTTTGTTTTTACAGAAACATGGCTGAAGGACAGTACACTAGACTGCTATTCAACCAGCCAGCTTTTCCAAATTTTCATATGGATCGAATGGTGGCTTCTGGTAAGAGTAAGGCGAAGTGTATGCTTCCTCATCAGCAATTCCTGGTGTAACGAAGTTCAAAACATCTCGAGCTCCTGTTCACCCAACCTGGAGTTTCTGATGCTAAAATGCCGACCCAACTATATGCCGAGGGAATTTCCCAGTCTTATTATCGCAACTGTGTACATACCGCCACAAGAAAACATCAAGGCAGGACTCAGCAAACTGTACAAGAACATTCACCAACAAATATCCTCAGTCTTTATTGTCCTGGGAGATTTTAAGTTTAAAATAAATTCTTCCAAAATATCACCAACATGTTTCCTGCCCCACGAGAGGAAACAACGTGCTGGACCATGTGTATACAAACAGTCGTGACATGTAAAAAGCCTTCCCCCGCCCCCACTTCAGCCAATCAGATCATGTCTCTCTGGTCCTACACTGTAACAAATTGCTATACATTTATAGCAAAAAATGTACAGTTAGCTATTTACAGTTATTTCTCCTCCCTTGGCCTTATGTTTCTGTTCTGTTCTCCTCAGGTTGAACCACATCCCACCCCATCACCCAGACAGATGTAAAGAACTTGGGAACCTCCCGTCCACCAGGAAAATCACCCTATCCCAGGGATTTAGTCAGGAGTTTATTCAGCAGTGTGCAACATCACTATGTTTGAAGTAGATCCACACTTTATTCTCTATCATGCAGAATTGTCAGCTCATTGTAACATATGAAGCTTATTCTAAAATACAGACCTACTGCACTGTGTGAACGTTTTTGTTCCGGCCCAGCAAACACCATGATGAACTATTCATTGTCTACAATTTAGACCACAATTGGTTGAATGAGGTGTTAGTGAAAAGCTGGAACAAAAACATGTAAAAATGCGCCCTCATGTACTGAACAAGCTTTTGAATGTTAATCTCCTTGATGTGCCTCACTTGGGGATGCTAAAATGTTTATTCTAATCTACTAAACCATTTACTTTATGTTCGTATTCTTATCTTTTATTGTTTCTTATTGTTGCATTGTCGAGAATGAACCTGCAAGAAAGCATTTAATTGGACCATGTGCATCCTGTACATAAAACGTGACTTTTGTACAATGGACTGTGTTCTAAGGATTCATGCACAGATACAGGAAAACCAATAAAAGGGTTAATATTTATAAAAAATGACATGTGTTGCTGTCTCCCCATGGTTCTGAGGCTTGGGCATCTGGGGGCTGCAGTTCAACTGTCTAATCCACCACAAGGACAGAAAGGCATTAATAATATTACAATGGTGTATTTTTATTTAATATGTTCCAGTTTGATATGCAAGCATATAATTAAAGGATGGATGAAGTCAGGATGAAGTAGTCTAGGCCTTCTAATCTAGTATTGCATCAAATCACCTATCAATTAGTTATCAATGCATAATGTGAATATAAATCCAAGCTATCTTGAACATCAGTGTCATTTAATAATATGCATGGGTATTAAATGAATTTATCACAATGCAAACCTGCTCATTGGAAATAAAACACCATCAGTCCTAATCAGTGGAGGGAAAAGTACTCAATTGTCATACTTGAGTAAAAGTAAAGATACCTTAATAGAAAATGACTCAAGTAAAAGTGAAAGTCACCCAGTAAAATACTACTTGAGTAAAAGACTTAAAGTATTTGGTTTTAAATATACTTAAGTATCAAAAGTACATGTAATTGCTAAAATATACTTAAGTATCAAAAGTAAAAGTATAATCATTTGACATTTTTATGGATAGCCAGTGGAACACTTCAAAAATCTCTGAAGCTGGAGACTCTTATCTCCCTCACTAACTTTAAGCATCAGTTGTCAGAGCAGCTTACCGATCACTGCATCTGTACACAGCCCATCTGTAATTAGCCCACCCAACTACCTCATCCCCATATTGTTATTTATTTTGCTCATTTGCACCCCAGTATCTCTATTTGCACATCATCTTCTGCACATCTATCATTCCAGTGTTAATACTAAATTGTAATTATTTTGCACTATGGCCTATTTATTGCCTTACCTCAATAACTTACTACATTTGCACACACTGTATATAGATTTTCTATTGTGTTATTGACTGTACGTTGTGTTTATCCCATATGTAACTCTGTGTTGTTGATGTTTTTATCACACTTCTTTGCTTTATCTTGGCCAGGTCGCAGTTGTAAATGAGAACTTGTTCTCAACTGGCTTACCTGGTTAAATAAAGGTGAAAAAAATAAAAAAATAAACACTCAGATATCATAAAAAATTAAGCATGTGTTTAGTGAGTCTGCCATATCAGAGGCAGTAGGGATGACCACTGATGTTCTCTTGATAAGTGAGTGAATTAGACCATTTTCCTGTCCTGCTAAGCATTCAAAATGTACCGAGTACTTTTGGGTTTCAGGGAAAATATAAGGAGTAAAAGTACATCATTTTCTTTAGGAATGTAGTGAAGTAAAAGTAAAAGTTGTCAAAAATATAAATAGTGAAGTAAAGTACAGATACCCAAAAAAACGACTTAAGTAGTACTTTAAAGTATTTTTACTTACGTACTTTACACCACTGGTCCTAATGCATTGCAATATTAGTTTTACAGTGAAAAAACACTATTCTGGCTATTTATCATTCTTAAGCAGTAAGCAAAATGCCTTATTTCGCTATTTCATTTTATGTTGCTTCAGTCTCTGTACAATGCATGAAAGCTTACCTGTAATATGTCCACAACAACATAGTAGCACACCAAGCAATATTCTGGTCGGTGTCAGCTTAATTCACTAACAGGTACTGAGAAAATCTATTCTGTTACTGTTATTCATATTCAATATTTCCATTCTGGGATGATTGTTCACTGAATTGCTAGCACTACATTGACGTTGCTAGCTAGCATAAAAACTAGCTTTGTTGACGCAGGCTGCGTGATGATGCAGTTTCCTGTTTAGGTTAGAGGTCACGTCGAAGTACGTTTCAAATTTTGCAGATTTTAAATTCTCTGCATTCTCCCATACTAGACGGTATGCTCTCTCAGGTGTTCTTGGAAGATCACCCTTGAAAGAACGTGAGAACGCAGAACGCAAGTGCGCATTTCGGAACACAGCCAGAGTTCACAGACTGTGTATCACATCTTTAATATTGAAATATGTTGAGGTCTCTTTCTTGTCTTTAATTCTATTTCCTACCTTTTCATGATCACTCTCATTATGTTTGTACACATTTTGATTAGCGTTATTAAATGTTGATTGTATAAAGAACTTGTGTTTGTCTTGTTATTCTGGGAAAGAACTCCAACTGATTCTCAAAGAATTCATACCTTCAGATTAATAATATTGTAAATCATTTATAATCCAGGCCTTCTTAGAAGATCATTTTGTCAAAGAAAGGACTGGTGCCCCCTTAATAATTTCATAGTAGTAAGTGTACACACTCCCTTACATATACAATGAACTCTACACTTCCCTCCTCTCTCTACCAGGCATATTAATGGATTACTAT